>NC_090024.1:122543916-122843916 GCF_037176765.1 Anolis sagrei
AACATATTCTGCTGTAGTCTTGTTGGAGCTTCCAATATATGACTTTCTTTCTGAATTCAAAGTTCTTAAGACCTTACAATCACAAGAAAATCAAGAAGAAATGTTTTAGACAGAAGAAGATGAATGGCAGGAACATTTGTTATGACACAATGTGAAAACCTACCCAAATTCCTATATGAATGCAAGTTGTAAACTAATAATAGGCTAACATGTGTATAGTGCTTTCAAGGACTCCAACTGCTTGGAGGTCCTCATACTTTTTAAACAGACGGCCAGGTCACAGTCCCTCAAACTGTTGGAGGGCCGGATTATAATTTGAAAAAAAATGAATGAATTCCTATGGACACTGCACATATTTGTAGTGCAAAAACACTTTAAAACAGTACAATATTAAAATGAAGAACGATTTTAACAAATATAAACTTATTAGTATTTCAATGGAGCTCCGGTGGTGCAGTGGGTTAAACCCCTGTGCCAGCAGGACTGAAGACCAACAGGTCGCAGGTTCGAATCCGGGGGGAGGTGGATTAGCTCCTTCTATCAGCTCCAGCTCCTCATGTGGGGACATGAGAGAAGCCTCCCACAAGGATGATAAAAACAAATTCATCCAGGCGTCCCCTGGGCAATGTCCTTGCAGACGGCCAATTCTCTCACATCAGAAGCAACTTGCAATTTCTCAAGTTGCTCCTAACACGACAAAAAAAAGTATTTCAATGGGAAGTGTGGGCCTGCTTTTGGCCAATGAGATAGGATTGTTGTTGTTGTTGTTGTGTTCTTTCAAAGTCGTTTCAGACTTAGGTTGACCCTGAGCGAGGGCCGGGTAAATGACCTTGGAGGGCCGTATTCGGCTCCCGGGCCTTAGTTTGAGGACCCCTGAAATAAATTGTCCAGCTATAATCTTTATTACCGTCAGCTAAAGAAAGTTAGTGACACTAAAAAGTTTGAAGAAACCTAACATAAAACAGGCTGGCTATTGCAGACTGAAAGAAGCTTCTGCTAAAGCGAAGGTGAATGTAAACATTTAAAACCACTATTGTCTCAAGGGACATACACTTGATTAATAGCAGGATATATCATAGTTATAAGATAAGGGGAGAGAAACTATGTTCCCACTTTGGCAATATTCCAATTAGTGTCTCCTCCAACCTACTAGTTTGCTCCTTTTGTCTATTTCTGACTGTAACTTTCCACTGTATTCTAGCACCCCTGCAGAAAAGCCAAAGTGGACCAAATCTGAGGAGAAAATCAATACTTCCTAGATCAGCGCTCCAATTAATGTCCATGGTATCCTAATCCAGACTTTGGACCTCCTATTACATCCTGTCCTTTGAAGGTACAGCCTCTGAAGCTTACCTGCTGGAATCCCGAGTGGTGCGGAGGGCTCTTCCCTAAAGTCGGCACAGCTTTTGTAGGGGACTGTTGTTGCTGCTGCTGCTGTGCCAGAGCCTGAACCTGCAACTGGCTTGCAGACTGTGCTGTTGCCTGAGCTGGTAACGATGCAAGGGACTGCTGAGAAGGGGATGGCGTCTGCTGAAGCCCCTGGTTCATAGGGCCTGGTCCTGAGGGCCGCTGCTGGCTATAAGGAATGTGGGATTGCTTCCCAGCTTGCACCTGGTTTCCTGCAGGTGAATGAGCTGCAGGCTGAAGAAAGGTTCCTGGGACAGAAACGCCACCTGGGAAGGTGTATCCTGAACTCATCGAGAAAGCAACAGGAGGGGGGATGACATAGGCAGGGGGTGGGAAGCCTACAGAAATAAACAAAAGAGTCCACGTTAAGACAGGTGATATACTTAAAAAGCCTTGTATATACAGCTCCCGCCTCTTCTCCAGGATTACTTTAGCCCCCTCTCCTAGTCTATTATTTAAAGCAGAAATGGGCAAGAGTGGTCCTCCAAATGTTTAAAAACTTCATTCCTTTAACTGTTTGCTGTTTTGGCTTTGGCTGATGTGAACTGGAGGCCAAAACATCTGGAGGATTTCAATTGCGTAACTTATGCTTTTAGGAATTTCAATCTGCAGAACAAAGAAGATCCCATATTCAAATGCAGGCTGTTTTTATACTTATTTTCTGGAGACAGGAAGAAAAATCTCTGTGCCTATACAAGCACATGTGCAAGCATGCAGCTCTACATAACCTGCTCCTATTTTTATCTCATTAAAGTCTTTTTATCCTACATGTGGCCCGCCCACTGCTATCGTGATTGTGTTTATTGGAATGTTATTTTGTTACTGTGTTTATACTTTTTCTTCTATGTAATTTTGATTATGTTGATTAAGTTGCTTGTTGTTTATGTTTTGGTTTTATTTTGCTGTAACGTGTTGTCCGGGCTTGGCCCCATGTAAGCCATTCCGAGTCCCCATTGGGGAGATGCTGGTGGGGTATAAATAAATATTATTATTTGTCAGGTTTTACAATGTATTGTAATGTAATATAGCTGAGTCATGCACTGCTAATAGGCTTCTATTGGAAATGCTGAGTCATGCATTAACTGTATATAGGGAATCATTTGGGGAATGTGTTCTGGCCTGGTCCAGGTGATTGTGAATGATGCAATCCTGGGTCTGAGTTAAGTTAATGAGTCGGGAACCAATCAGTGATTGCTATGTGTAATTGTATAGAATTGTATATAAGGAAGTCATGTAGAGTGTATACTCTCTCCTTGTGCTGTGATGCTGTTCGTCGAAGGCTCTATGTAATGGATTAAAAGAACCAGTCTGCTAAAACAAGATATAACTGTGTGCTGTGGTAAGTTTGTAATGTCATCTAGACTGGGGGGAAAACAATAGTAAAACTGACAATGGCCGGGCATGTGCTCAAGTGTCTGTAAAAGAGTTCCAGAGTGACTGCAGTTTGTGAGAGAAGTTGGCTGAAAATACTGTGCAGGAAGAAGCTACTGGAAAGCGCTGAAGTTGTGCAACTGATCTGCTGCTGAATTGTGAAATTAATCTCAACATTATTATTATTATTATTATTATTATTATTATTATTATTACTCCACTTTCCTCTTGGGGACAATTCTGGGACAGAGAGGTGTACCACATTCTAGCAGGTCTTTGGTGATTACTTCTGTCATTTCCATGGAATTTTTAAACATAATCTTGTTTGCATATTTCTATTTTGAACACCAAAAATTGGTCTCTGTACTTGGAAATGTGTACACTTTGTGGCAATAGAATTATTTCTCCATTACAGCACCGGGACTGTGGCGCAGCTGTCTGAGTGTCAGCTGCATTAAGATCTCTTCTAACCACAAGGTCATGAGTTTGAAGCAAGCCTGGGTCAGAGTGAGCTTCCGATTAATTGTGTAGCTTGTTGTTGACCTTTGCAACCCGAAAGACAGTTGCATCTGTCAAGTAGGAAAATTAGGTACCACCTATGTGTGGGGAGGCTAATTTAACAAAATTTACAAGGCCATAAAAAAGACTCCACAAAGCACTCCAGCAAAAGCATGAGGGGAATGCGAAAGTACTTCGTCAGTGTCGCAGATGGACGATCAAAGCTGAAAGCGGCAGCTCCCCTGGCAGCCAGAAAAGTTAAATAGCTTCTGACTGTTTGTCTATATCTGTTGTGTGTCTTTGACATTGAATGTTTGCCATATATGTGTACATTGTAATCTGCCCTGAGTCCTGTGGGGTGAGAAGGGCGGAATATAAATACTGTAAATAATAAATAAAAAAATAAAGGTATTATATGTGAGATGGGCTTCTTGTTCAGCACTTGCAAAAGAAATAGTTCTTCAGTTTTCATTCAGATATTTAAAAAGGGATCAAGTCTACACTTGCTGTCTTGATTTTTAGGCTTGTTTCTGGGGTCCTTTGGGTGCTGATTCAGAAAATTGCATTGGATATACTGCATCAGTTGTAGTTTCTTAGATATGGTTATTGTGGTTTTCTTTAGGTGAGCAGATAAAGACTGGTAGATGGCAAATATTCTGTATCTCAAAATCTAGAGCCGATAGGGGAAAAATAGTGCCATTTTTTGGAATCAGCAGGTCAAATACACCCAGAAACAGGGCAAACATTTGAGGCACCAAAATGTGCATTGACTAGTGTTCTGCACTGTACAAGAATGCCACTCAGGTTCCAGTTTCAGAAAAGGTGAACACTCCTTTATGAAGTCTATGTTGTCTTCCTTCACATGAAAGCAGAAGGCATTGTTGCACTGCGGTCATGTTTACTATAGCCAACTTTAATCGTAGGTCAGCACATGATTTTTACCTGGCCTGCTGGGAAGCGGAGGGAAAGCTCCTGGGTGGTGGATGGGGATGAACTGGGAGTTGCTCGCTTGGTTGGGAGACTGAGTCACTGGTGTTTTCCTGGCTTCAGACACTGGAGTCTTCCTCAGCTCTGTCTGGGATTTGACCTAGGAAGGCAAGCCATTCAAAGTATTAATACTTGGACACAGCATATTATTCGAGAACACAGAAATGCTGGATCCTCCAACAACCACCAAGCCATTGAAATCCACAAGAACGTGGACAATTTCAACAGAAAGAAGGAAACCATGAAAATGAACAAAATCTGGCTACCAGTATTAAAAAACTCTTAAAATTACAACAGCACAACAACAGAAAGTAAACAATCAGACACATCTAATCACCTCTCAACAAAAGATTGCTCCAGGCACTGCCAGGCAATCAAATGCTAATCAAGGTGGTCAGTTGAAACATTCACACCTAGCTCCAGCAGACAAGAGTCGTTTGTCTCACCCTGGTCATTCCACAGATATATAAACCCTTTTTCCTAGTTCCAGCAGACCTCACTACCTCTGAGGATGCTTGCCATAGATCCAGGCGAAACGTCAGGAGAAATGCCTCTAGAACATGGCCATATAGCCCGAAAAAACCTACAAAAACCCAGTGATTCCGGCCACGAAAGCCTTTGACAATATATTAATGCTAAGTTTATTGCTTAGCATACTTTACCACAGCTTCCTAATATGACAAGTTTGACGGCAAGTTGTATCCCATATCTTTACTATTAAGAGCTACCTCATCAGTAACAGAGGGACAGAACTTGGAAACTTCCATTATTAGAACAATTTACACATTTTTGAAAATTGTATAAAATATTGGGGAGAATATATTGCAAAGACTATATAACAATTTATTGTGTATATACATCATTTGAACCTTCCATTCTAATCACTGCCCCCTACATTTGTTGTTTTGAATAAATTAATCCTAGGAATTTAATCTTGCTTCATTTTCTGATCCTTTCCAACCATCACAGCAATAATAATAGGATCCATTGTCTAGAACAGGGGTCCTCAAACTTTTTAAACAGAGGGCCAGATCACAATCTCTCAAACTATTGGAGGGCTAGATTATAATTTGAGAAAAAAATGAATTAATTCGTATGCAAATAATATCTTATTTGTAGTGCAAAAAACATTTAAAAACAATAAAATAATTAAAATGAAGAACAATTTTAACAAATATAAACTTATTAGTATTTCAGTGGGAAGTGTGAGCCTGCTTTTGGCTGATGAGATAGGATTGTTGTTGTTGTTGTTGTTGTTGTTGTTGTTGTTGTTGTGTGCTTTCAGGTCGTTTAAGACTTAGGTTGACTCTGAGTGAGGGCAGGGTTGTATCCGGCCCCTGGGCCTTAGTTTGAGGACCCCTGGTCTAGAAGAATAGTTTGATGATTACGGAAGACAGATATCTACAAATGGCTGGCCAATACTACAAAATTCTCAACATTTTGCTCTGCAGATATTTTGGATTTTTACTACCAGAATCCCTGGGCATGGGTAATCCACAAGCTGAAGTCAAATCATGTCTGCAGCAGAATTGAGAACTGGAGCAGTGGGCAGAGATACATTTAAAATGATTAAAATAAGCTTTAAAAATCATGTGTTCTAGCATTGTATTGTCGAAGGCTTTCATGGCTGGAATCACTCAGTTCTTGTGGGTTTTTTCGGGCTATATGGCCATGTTCTAGAAGTGTTCTAGCATTTCTTACTATTTCTTACTATTGGCTATTTTTGATATCTAAAGGGCTGCATGATTTCCATCTCTATTTTAAAACTGAATAATCCTGAGATGCACATTCCTTTGGTATCATTGGTATTCATGCCAAGTTTTCAGAGAGTGTGTAGTGATAATCCTTAGGCAACCCAAGGTTCAAAGTGGCAGAATACATCAAAATTAAAGGATAGATCTCCGTCTGAAGCTTTTGGAAGTCTGTACAGGGTGGCAATGGCTCTGTCAACAAAACCTCTGGAGAAAATGGATATGCCAGTATAGGTGGAGAACCCCCCATCCCAGATGTTTGACATCAGCTCTCACAAGCCTCATCCAACATGGCTAAAAGGGATAATGTGGTTGGTGAGGGAAAGCGTTCTCGTATGTGATCTAGGGAAAAGCTAGTGTTCCCCAGTATTAGGTTCTTGTAGGTTTTTTCGGGCTATAGGGCCATGTTCTAGAGGCATTTCTCCTGACGTTTCGCCTGCATCTATGGCAAGCATCCTCACTACCTCTGAGGATGCTTGCCATAGATGCAGGCGAAACGTCAGGAGAAATGCCTCTAGAACATGGCCCTATAGCCTGAAAAAACCTACAAGAACCTAGTGATTCCAGCCATGAAAGCCTTTGACAATACATTCCCCAGTATTATTTCAGTTGCCCTCCCTCTTCTACATCAATTCTTGATTCAGGGCTTCTCTCTGCTTCCTCTCCCTCCTTCGTTCAGAAGGCAGCAGCCCACTCTTATTTTTTTAATTTTATTTATAAATTTATCATACAAAATGTATAAGCATACATTCTTCCCTCTTTTTACAACATCTTAGACAGAAGAGTACGTCATATTATATACCAGGGGTCCTCAAACTAAGGCCCGGGGCCCGGATATGGCCCTCCAAGGTCATTTACCCGGCCCTCACTTAGGGTCATCCTAAGTCTGAAATTAGTTTTGGTAATATCTTCATTTTAACTAATGCTGTCAGCCCACTCTTTAAAAGAAATCCTGCTCAAAGAGTTCAGAGACTCTGGAGAATAAATAACTACATGGGACTATCTAGCAAATCTCTGGAAACGACGCTTGCAGTTTCCTCTTAGAAGGGAAGATCTGGCACTCAGTGGCTCAAGATGGTACTGCATATCACAGATTTTAATTAAACTACCTAAAATGGTGAGGACCACTTTTCTAGAGTGAGGCAGTGCATTATAAGTAAATTGCTTATGATCAACATTGTTCAATGCAGTTCTTTGTGGATCTCTCTTTATCTCAGTCCAACGGGCAGCAGCCAGGATGTTAACCGGGGCTCCTTACAGAGAGATGTCAACTCTCCTGTTCAAGGAGCTCCACTGGCTGCCGTTTATTTTCCGAGCCCAATTTAAGGTGTAGGTGCTTACCTACAAAGCCCTGAACGGTTTGGGACCACCCTACCTGCGTGACCGCATCTCCGTCTACGAACCCACGCGCTCACTTCATTCATCTGGAGAGGCCCTGCTCGTGATCCCGCCCGCGTCGCAAGCGCGCTTGGTGGGGACTCGAGACAGGGCCTTCTCTGTGGTGGCCCCCCGACTCTGGAACGCCCTCCCAAGAGATCTTAGACAGGCCCCTACACTGGCAGTCTTCAGAAAGAACTTGAAGACCTGGCTTTTTCCGATGTGCCTTCTCAGATTAGGAACCTCCAATACCAAGTCCTAGAAGCACTTTAGTAGAACTAAGATTACTGCACACTGCACACTGCACTTACTTATAATCCTACATACTTCCTGCCACATCAGCACTTTTAATTTTGTACCCATTACTATGGCCCGGCCCAGTTTTATAGTGTCTCGATGTATTGTTTATTGTTTGTTGTTTATTCTGCTTAACTGTTTTTAATTTGCTTTAGGTATTGTATTGTTGTATTGTGTTTTGAGGCCTTGGCCTATGTAAGCCGCATCGAGTCCTTCGGGAGATGCTAACGGGGTACAAATAAAGTTATAATAATAATACTGACCTTTGCAGGCGCAATTATTGAGGTCAAGGGAGAGGGCCTTCTCGGTGGTGGCCCTCTCCCTCCATCGAGACTTTGGAACTCATTTCCCAAAGACATCAGGCATGCCCCATCTCTGGCAGTCTTTAGGAGCCTGAAAACATGGCTGTTCCAGTGGGCCTTCCCAGAATAAGGAAAATTCCCAGCAATATGTCCTCAGAATGCACTTTACTACTGGTTTAGGATTGACTGCACTTCCTCATCTCTCCTTTAAAACCCTATACCAGATATATCCTACTTTGTTCATGCCTAGCGTTTATTTTTTAATTTTTAAACTATTACATTTGGCCCAGCCAAACAGAGGATGCCCCCAGAATACCTTATTGAGCATGCACGACAGCAAGAAATGAGAAAAGGAGAACGCAAATAAGCTTGTCTCACCAGCTTATTTATTAACAAAGTAAAGATCAATCTTTAAAAAAGGGGAAGCTTGTGAAAAAAACAGTCATTCCCTGGATGAATTTTGAAAGGATGTTGATAGGTCTCTAAAATGCTGAAAACACTTATTTTTTATGCAAAGTGTACCTGACCCAGTTTTATTTTATATGTGTACAGGCAGCCTCCAAGTTACAAACAAGATAGGTTCTATGGGTTTGTTCTGAAGTTAAATTTGTCTGCAAGTCAGAACAGGTACATTTTAAGTGTAATTCCAGACAAAAATATACATACTTTAGCTTTGGACAGCTTGTTTTGCTGTCTGTGCCCCTGTTCAGAACATTTCACGTCACTTTCTGTTCCTGTGAGAAATGCATTTTGAAAAAAATTGACTTGTTGTGGAAACAAGGATTGGTGATAAAGCTTCAACTGGGCCACCTTTTCCCCATGAGAACTATTTCAGGAGTGTATTTCCCTTCCGAGGGCTAGATTTTTCTCACTTCCTGTTGTTGTTCGTTCGTTCAGTCGTTTCTGACTCTCTGTGACTTCATGGAGCAGTCCACGCCAGAGCTCCCTGTCGGTCGTCACCACCCCCAGCTCCTTCAAGGTCATTCCAGTCACTTCAAGGATACCATCCATCCATCTTGCCCTTGTTTGGCCCCTCTTTCTTTTTCCTTCCATTTTCCCCAGCATAATTGTCTTCTCTAAACTTTCCTTTCTTCTCATGATGTGGCCAAAGTACTTCATCTTGGCCTCTACTATCCTTCCCTCCAATGAGCAGTCAGGCTTTATTTCTTGAAGTATGGACTGGTTGGATCTTCTCGCTGTCCAAGGCACTCTCAGCACTTTCCTCCAACACCATAGTTCAAAAGCATCTATCTTTCTTTGCTCAGCCTTCCCTATGGTCAACTTCCTGTTGTCTCACCCCAATTCTTAACTATGAGTCATTTAGAAGGCTGATGTTTGTAATTCGTGGACTGCCTGTATATTGTTAGTTTTGAAAAAATTAGTTGCTGAAATATATTGAACCGCTCATCCTTTTTGTAGTGCATGAATTTAGTCCTATTCTTTTTGCCCGTTAAAAAGTGATCCCCAGAAGCATATCTATTTTGTAAAAAAAAGTATACTTAGTTTCCCATTGAAATCAGCTTGCCCAAGTCTTGCAAAACAAAGTATAAAAAATATATATAGACAGTATACTCCATTTTAATAACACACTGACCTACTTGTAATCTCCATACAGTTCACAAACTAACTAAGAAGTCAGTTCTTGTGGGTTTTTTCAGGCTATATGGCCATGTTCTGGAGGCATTTCTCCTGACGTTTCGCCTGCATCTATGGCAGGCATCCTCAGAGGTGAGGTCACCTCTGAGGATGCCTGCCATAGATGAAGGCAAAACGTCAGGAGAAATGCCTCTAGAATATGGCCATATAGCCCGAAAAAACCCACAAGAACTGAGTGATTCCGGCCATGAAAGCCTTCGACAGTACATTAACTAAGAAGTATTTGTGAGCTCCAGCCCTGCAAGTCAATTCACAAAGCAAGACAATCATGGCCCATATAAACATCCCACCAATGGCTAGAACCTGATCAAATTCACCACCCTGCTTGGAGATAATTAATTGCTGCTTCATATGAGCTGTCATGGGACTATTTACAAGCCTGCTTAATTTCCATGTGTCTACTTCTATCCCCATTTGAACAAGCTTCAATAGCCCAGTTTGGTGCTGAGGAGGGAGGGATATAGGTAAATTAATGACTAAGATGAAGGGTTAGAAGGCATGATCATCAAGTTTGCAGATGACACCAAATTGGGAGGGATAACCAATACTCCAGAGGACAGGAGCAGGATTCAAAATGATCTTCACTTTATTTCTTAGTCGCTCTCCACCAATGTGCTCCGAGCGACTTACAATTTAAAATAGCATTTACACAATATAAAAACATTCCACATAAATCTTGACAGGTTAGAGAGATGGGCCAAAACTCACAAAATGAAGTTCAACAGGGACAAATGCAGGATACTCCACTTTGGCAGGAAAAATGAAATGCAAAGATACAGAATGGGGGACAATGCCTGGCTCGAGAGCAGTACGTGTGAAAAAGATCTTGGAGTCCTCGTGGACAACAAGTTAAACATGAGCCAACAATGTAATGTGGCGGCAAAAAAAGCCAATGGGATTTTGGCCTGCATCAATAGGAGCAAAGTGTCTAGATCTAGGGAAGTCATGCTACCCCTCTATTCCGCTTTGGTTAGACCACACCTGGAATATTGTGTCCAATTCTGGGCACCACAATTGAAGAGAGATATTGACAAGCTGGAATGTGTCCAGAGGAGGGCGACTAAAATGATCAAGGGTCTGGAGAACAAGCCCTATGAGGAGCGGCTTAAGGAGCTGGGCATGTTTAGCCTAAAGAAGAGAAGGCTGTGAGAGACATGATTTATTTATTTTTGTCGTGTCAGGAGTGACTCCTGGTGTGAGAGAATTGGCTGTCTGCAAGGACGTTGCCCAGGGGATGCCTGGATGATTTGATGTTTTTATCATCCTTGTGGGAGGCTTCTCTCATGTCCCCGCATGAGGAGCTGGAGCTAATAGAGGGAGCTCATCCGCCTCTCCCGGGATTTGAACCTGCGACCTGTCGGTCTTCAGTCCTGCCGGCACCCACTGTGCCACCGGGGGCTCCTATCATTATTCTATCATTATAGGTAATAGGTAAGCACATTTACATTGAAGGAGGTTAGAATAATGGTTGAATCAGAGTTGGGCTGTCTTATCTTAAATTACAGTTTTGTGTAAATACTCAAAAACATTTAACCTACTGACGATTACCAGTAGCAGCTACATTTCTCACCCTTGGCTTATACTCGAGTAAATACGTTTTTTCCAGTTTTTTGTGGTAAAATTAGGTCCCTCGGCTTATATTCAGGTCGGCTTATACTCACGTATATACGGATAATTTGAGCTGTTATTCAGTAATAACTGGGGATCGAAACTGGGTAAAACTAAAGAGCACCACTATGATGAAAAAACATAATTGAGTCTCCGTATCCATGGATGCTCGGTCCACAGATCCAACAGCCATCTGAAGGCAACCATAAGGCTGATGAAGCCTTCAATGAAAGTAAGTTCGACACCCCTTTTTTAGATAATGTATTACAAAGCCTTACCTGCACTGCTACATTTTGCTTCCCTGCTTCCTGCATCTTTTCCATGCCACATTTCTTGATTTCATTCTTTCTCTTGTTGTTGTTGTCCTTCTTCCCATCATTTTTATTGGCTGTTATTCCTTTGTTATAGTCTCTCCTTTCCCTACCCACTTCCTTATTGAGATAGCTTCGGCTTGGCTCTCTGTTTACTTCTCGTGGTTTAATGTTCTCTTTGAATGTCACCATTGGCTTATCTCCGGAGTCACAGCTGTTGCTCAGGTTTCGACCTGTCGACAACACTGATTTAAGTCCTGGGCTTCCATCCACAAACTGTGGTTCTGACGCTTCGTGCAAAACATGACTCTGTTTGGCTTCACTATGTTCCTCAAGCAGCAATTCTGGGATCTCTGTCAAAAATAGGAGCTTCCCAATCTCGTTTTCACACTGGATGAGCCTTTATGAGAAAGACAAAAAGGAAATCATCTCATATTACTGATCAAATTATCAGGATCAATCAAAACCAGAAAGGAACATTCAGCTATTATTTAATGCAACCATACTATGCTTTATAGCTTTAAAATCAAATGATACATCAATGAAAATAAACCAGTCCTAGTCCTGAGTCTCACATTCCTAAAAAAAATAACACAAAGAGAAAAATGAAGCAGGGTGGGGACAAGATACAGGGAAATCAAACATGTAGGTCTGTGGTGGTCAGTGGGTTGTTGTATTTTTTTTCGGGCTATATGGCCATGTTCTAGAGGCATTCTCTTCTGACATTTCGCCTGCATCTATGGCAAGCATCCTCAGAGGTAGTGAGGTCTGTTGGAACTAGGAAAATGGGTATATATATCTGTGGAATGACCAGGGTGAGACAAAGAACTCTTGTCTGCTGGAGCTAGGTGTAATTGTTTCAACTGAGCACCTTGATTAGCATTTGATGGCCTTGCAGTGCCTGGGGCAATCTTTTGTTGAGAGGTGATTAGATGTCCCTGATTGTTTCCTCTCTGTTGTTTTGCTGTTGTAATTTTAGAGTTTTTTTTTAAATATTGGTAGCCAGATTTTGTTCATTTTCATGGTTTTTTACTCCTTTCTGTTGAAATTGTTCACATGCTTGTGTATTTCAATGGCTTCTCTGTGTAGTCTGACATGGTGGTTGTTGGAGTGCTCCAGCATTTCTGTGTTCTCAAATATTATGCTGTGTCCAGTTTGGTTCATCAGG
Source organism: Anolis sagrei (assembly GCF_037176765.1). NCBI lineage: Eukaryota > Metazoa > Chordata > Lepidosauria > Squamata > Anolidae > Anolis > Anolis sagrei. The sequence goes on from NC_090024.1 coordinate 122,556,650, forward strand.
TGCTCTGCTATGGCTGACTTCTCTGGTTGAAGTAGTCTGCAGTGCCTTTCATGTTCCTTGATTCGTGTTTGGGTAATGCTGCGTTTGGTGGTCCCTATGTAGACTTGTCCACAGCTGCATGGTATACGGTAGACTCCTGCAGAAGTGAGAGGATCCCTCTTGTCCTTTGCTGAATGTAGCATTTGTTGGATAGTTTGTATGTTGTGTTTCCTCATCAGCTTCCCCTTTGCGGTCAGTGGTTCCCTTGATGTATGGCAAGAACACTTTTCCTCTGGGTGGATCTTTGTCTTTACTCTCGTGGCTTGTTCTCAGTCTTGCAGCTCTTCTGATGTCTGAGGTGGAGTATCCACTGGCCTATAGAGCCCAGTTTAGGTGGCTTAGTTCATCTTGGAGGAGATGGGGTTCGCAGATTCTTTTTGCACGGTCTGCCAAGGCTTTAATTGTGCTTCTTTTTTTACTAGGGTGATGGTTGGAGTTTTTATGAAGATATCTATCTGTGAGTGTGGATTTTCTGTAAACAGTGTGACCCAACTGTTGATCTGGTTTGGGGATGACTAGGACATCTAGAAAAGGCAGTCTTCCTTCATTTTCTTTTTCCATGGTGAACTGGATGTTTGGGTGGATGCTGTTAAGATGGTCCAGGAACCTGTTTAGTTCTTCTTCTCTGTGGCTCCAAATGTTGAAAGTGTCATCCACATATCTGAACCATATAGTGGACTTTTTTTGTTGCTGTTTCCAGGGCTTGTTTTTCAAAGTGTTCCATGTAGAAATTAGCTATGACTGGGCTGAGAGGGCTCCCCATAGCTACTCCATCTTTCTGTGGTGGTCATTTCTGTGGATCTGAAAGTGAGGCCAAGCCAGAGATGACCACAGTGGAAACAATTTTTACCAAGAAAGGAGCACAGGCCACACTTCGCAGGTAGTAACTCTGTTTATTCATGTCTGCTTCCTTCACATACTTGAAAATGTTCAAATTAAGTTGCTGATACTAGCTTAAAAGAACCAATGTAAAGTATAGCCCTACTAAATCAATCAATACTGCCTTAAATGTTGAAAAAGCTGCCCACATCCTTTTAAAATCGTATTACTTTATTATAGAAATTTTAGTGATTGCCTAGTATAACTAGTACTCTCTCACATACTGACTTATACAGTGTTATATATAGCATTTAATCGCTTATCATAACATTTAGCATTGACCATGTTGCCCATACTGTACTCCATTTGATTTCCATGTTAAAAACAAAATATAAAATGTGTGTACACATTGAAGGTTTACCATATAGGCACAGTCTTCCTTTTGGACTAAACCAGAGAAATGTGCTGCCATGAACGATAATCTGAGCAAATGTTTTGTCAATTTGGTTTCCATCAGATTATAAATATATGTCACATCTGTGACAAATAAAAATGCTGCCTAACATATTTTATCACATTACTGCATAGAAGCTTTCCATTAAATGTCTCTAAAAATGTTCAACACCTGCTCAACACTGAATGACAAAAGGAAATATCATATGGAGAAGGGTAACGCATGAAACCAGCAGTCGTGCATATACCTGGGCTGGTTGTCGGCAATCCATTTGCCAGTGAAGATCAGGCGCTGTTGCCGTATACGTCGATGTTGCCCTTCTTTGTCCCCAGTAATTCCCTGATGGCCTTTGGAGAAATCTAAGTTCCTACACATTGAAATAAACAGAGACAGAGAGCTAAACAGAGATTGAGCTATAAATTAGACATATACATGAGGCAGTAGAAGTTCATACAGTTAATCTTTGTAAAAGCCTTTTTAGTATGTTTTTATATATACAAAATTAGAAAGCTATTTTAAGATGATTTTCCTGTAGTATTCTATATAAATAAAAATGTAATGTTCATTTGTGGGATTAACATAACTCAAAAACCACTGGACGAATTGACACCAAATTTGGACACAATATACCTACTAACCCAAGGACTGACCATCACTAAAAAAAATTGGGAGTTGTAGTTGCTGCGATTTATAATTAACCTACAATCAAAGAGCATTCTGAACTCCACCCATGATGGAATGGAACCAAACGTGGAACACAGAATTCCCACGACCAACAGAAAATTCTGGAAGGGTTTAGTAGGCATTGACCTTGAATTTGGGAGTTGTAGTACACATACATCCAGAGAGCACTGTGGACTCAAACAATGATGGATCTGGACCAAACTTGGCACGAATATTCCATATGTCCAACTAGGAACACAGATGGAACTTGGGGGAAATAGACCATGACGTTTGGGAGTTGTAGTTACTGGGATTTATAGTTCACCTACAATCAAAGAGCATTCTGAAACTCACGAACAATAGAATTGGGGCAAACTTCCCACACAGAACCTCTATGTCCAATACTTAACGCCATCCGGTCCAACTCCCTTCACCAGGGCAAGAAAACGTAATCAAATACTGTTTACCCACAAGCATAAAGAAATTACATATTAGAAACCAACACTTTCTCGTTACTTAGTTTTCCAGATCATCAGACTGGGCCAAAGCAACGCATGGCAGGGGAGAGCTAGTACACAGATAAATGTCCATACAATATACTAGCGGTACCTGCCACGCATTGCTGTGGCCAACCTTCCCTCTTTCACTCCTTCCTTCACTCCCTCTTTCCTTCCTTCCCGTCTTTTCTTCTCTTCTTTCTTCCTTCTCTATTACCTTCCTTCCCACTTTTTATTTCTCTTCTGCTCTCTTTTCTTCCTTCTCTCTTTCCTTCTTTCCTTTCCTCCCTCTTTCTCTACATCTTCCCCCCTTCCTTCGCTCCCTCTTTCCTTCCTTCTTTCCCTTTTTTCTTTCCTTCTCTCCTTCCTTCCTTCTCTAACTTTCCTTCCTTCCCCCTTTTTCTTTTCCTTCCTTCCTTTCTTTCCTTTCTTCCTTCTCTACCTCTTTCCTTCCTTTTCTTTTTGCCTCTATGCTTCCCTCTCCCTTTCCTTCTTTCTTTCCTTCCCTCCCTCTTTCTTTGTTTGTTTCTTTGTTTGTTTCTTTCTTTCTTTTCTCCCCTTCCCTCCTCTTTCTTCCTTTTTTCTGTATTGTCATTTAGCTTTTGGGGGCTTTTTAAGTCCCTTCTACTGTGTTTTTCTGTGTTTCTATGAGTGAATGACATACATTGGGTTGTTAGGTGTATCGTGTCCAAATTTGGTGTCAATTCCCCCAGTGGTTTTCGAGTTCTGTTAATCCCACAAACGAACATTACATTTTTATTTATATAGATTTGTATAGGAACAAAATACAAAACCATGTGCCTACTTTCAAACTATAAGCCAACTGGGGTATGGACTGTTCCTTACATTCATGTACACAGACAAAAAAAAACTATAGACTAAAACAATAGCACTGCAAGGAGCTTCCATTCCAATTTCCATGTAATTATGCTGCGAACAGTAGTGGAAGATAACATCCTGTCCTTGGGTTCTACCGAAGGACAGCCCAGGAGTGAGCCTCTGACTTCTCAAGGAGTCTGGAAAGTTTTGCATATATTCAAAAAAAGGATGTGTTTGGCATTGCACAACTGAACACAGAACAAGGTAGAGTGTCCGTAATTTCAGAGGCAAAGTACTATCTGAAAAAGCCTCCCCCACAAAAAAAAAACCTAAAAAAAGAGACTCCAAATGGCTCACAATAAAACTAATACGATACAATGTAAAACATAAAAATGTACAAACATTAACATAGAATTAAGCTAATAAAACAAAAATGTTGCCTAAGATATTTATCACATTACTGCATAGCAGCTTTCTTTTAAATATCTCTAAAATTTATATTTAAAAATATTAAAGTAGATATGAGGCTGAGAATATCTATGATTCTATAATTCAAACTACGATCATAAAAGTTTTAAGAGGAATGATAAAGAAAAAGAAAGTAACACAACAGAAGTATTGAAGGAGATGGCAAGACATAGTCTTTGTGATGACATCATTCAAAATCATCATGGACTAAATTAGTTGTTGAAACCAATAATCACTCACCTGAAGGAAGGTCTCAAAGCTAGGAATCCCTGCAACTCAAACTCCTCTGGAAGAGGTGTGGCTAGCAGGCAATCAAAGAAAGAGATGAATAACTGTGTAAGACTGGATTAATCAACAAATCTAATTCACTACCAAATGGGGATCTAATCAGAATTAAGCAATTTCTAATTCTATTAATTTATATCCCAGAATTATGCATATTGACAACTTATATCAATGGAACACATAGATTAAGATTTATGTCATAAATATAAGTTACATAAATGGATTTTAATGAAAAACAGCATAAAATATCATCTCAGTATAAAACTAAAATGGCAATGCACTTCTGCCAGTGATAATCTTCATTCACACACATCTTCCAAACGGGTAAGAAAGGAGTCTTACCATTAGGGCAGGAAAGGTCTTCCTCTTGGGGCTGGAAACTGTTCAGAAGAGAAATCAGCCAAGGCCAAATGCTGCAAGGCAATAAGAACTTTTACGTCTATGCAATAGTTTGCCAGACTATGTACCTGAACATCCTCCATTCTCTGTCTAAGTAATCTTCCAATTCCTCTTTCAAAACTATATATTAGCAATATGAGTGTTTGAAAAAGAGAGTATAGGACCCATGGTGCTGCACATCATTTCTTCTCAATAGAGTTTCTGTTTCCTTTTGTGCTTCAATTCATTGTGTGTTCCCAATGTTATATTTTGATAATTGAAATATTTAATTCTATTAAAGTATGTATATTTTGCCGTTTTTAATTATGTATTTTGAGAGCCATGAGCTGCTTTGAATCACAGAATCATAGAGCTGGAATAGACTGCATGGGCCACCTAGTGCAACCCCTGCCATGCAGGAAAAGCACAATCAAAGCACCCTGACAGATGGCCATCCAGCCTCTGTTTAAAGCCTCTAAGGAAGGAGCTTCCACCAGACTCTGAGGCAGAGAGTTCCACTGCTGAACAGCTCTTACAATCAGGAAGTTCTTCCTAATGTTGAGGTGGAATCTCCTTTCCTCTAATTTGCACTCATTGCTCTGGTTCTTAGACTCTAGGGCAGGAGAAAACAAGCCTGCTCCCTCTTCCTTTTGTCATTAAGTGTGCCTTCCCAGAATAAGGAAAACTCTAAGTAATATGCCCTCAAAATGCACTTTAGCACTGATTTAGGACTGACTGCGTTCCCTCATCTCTCTTTGAAAACCCTATACCAGTTATATCCTACCTTGTTCATGCCCAGCATTTTTTTTCATTTTATTTTTTAAATTTCAAACTATTACATTTGGCCTGGCCATAGGTTTTTAAATGCTCGTGTGTTACTATTTATTGTTTATTTTTGTTAATGTGATTTATATTAATTGTATTGTATTGATTATTTTTGTTATTGCTTTTGTTTACTGATGTACTGCGGGCTTGGACTCATGTAAGCCGCACCGAGTCCCTTGGGGGAGATGGTAGCGGGATATAAATAAAGTTTTATTAATTATTATTATTATTATTATTATTATTATTACTCTTTCACAAATTAAAACATGGCTATTAGAGAATCATAGAAATCCTAGAGTTGGAAGAAACCTCATGGGCCATCCAGTCCAACCCCCTGCCAAGAAGCAGGAATATTACATTCAAGTCACCCCTGTCAGATGGCCATCCAGCCTCTGTTTAAAAGCTTCCAAAGAAGGAGCCTCCACCACACTCCAGGGCAGAGAGTTCAACTGCTGAACAGCTCTCACAGTCAGGAAGTTCTTCCTCATGTTCAGATGGAATCTCCTCTCTTGTAGTTTGAAGCCATTGTTCTGCGTCCTAGTCTCCAAGGAAGCAGAAAATAAGCTTGCTCCCTCCTCCCTGTGGCTTCCTCTCACATATTTATACATGGCTATCATATCTCCTCTCAGCCTTCTCTTCTTCAGGCTAAACATGCCCAGCTCCTTAAGCCGCTCCTCATAGGGCTTGTTCTCCAGACTCTTGATCATTTTAGTTGCCCTCCTCTGGACACATTCCAGCTTGTCAATATCTCTCTTGAATTGTGGTGCCCAGAATTGGACACAATATTCCAGGTGTGGTCTAACCAAAGCGGAATAGAGGGGTAGCATGACTTCCCTAGATCTAGACACTATGCTCCTATTGATGCAGGCCAAAATCCCATTGGCTTTTTTGCTGCCACATCACATTGTTGGCTCATGTCTCCTCTCAACCTTCTCTTCTGCAGGCTAAACAAACCCAGTCCTAGAAGGAAATAGCGCAGCAGTAACAACAACAACAGTGCACTTATTATAGACTTATAGTAGCAGTCTACTACTACTTCTTGTTTCACCTAGGCTTTCTTTTGTACCAATATCTGCAGTGAGAATGACACATAGATGAATACTGTCTTTCTTTCTTTCTGAACTGAGGCAGCTAATTACATTCCCCAGAAAATCAGCCATGTCACTGTAGATAAATATAGGGTAGCCCAGAAGGAAGTCCAGGGGAATCCCTGGGAATTCTCAGCTCTGTCCAGTCATTTAGATTGTCAATGGTTTGGATATGCAGCATTTCATTTCCTGTTTGTTTGTTTTAATTAAAAGTAATTGGCATGTCTAGATCCTTTGTGGCAAAAGATCTCTTCCAGATGACAGAGGGTCCAGACTAAATGCAAAAAAAACACCATGGCAGCAACGTTCTTTTCCAATTTATACCACAACTATCATCCTTCTCTATTCTGCCCAAAAAAAGGGAAGGAAGAGAAGTACTGCATTGTTTTATGGATCTTATAACTGTGGGTGAAACAATTAAAAATGTGCTGCCTGCTATTTTGTTTCTATGTGTAAGAAGGGAAGTATAGGAACAACATCTGTTGACATCCTTATTTGACTCATAACAGGCAAGCGACATACTAAAAATTTATTAAAGGTGTTCCAATGTTGTCTAGAATCACATAAAGAACAGATTCTAACTCAAAATCTATTGCATAGACCACTGAAGTCATGAAGACTGTTGATGTAGGCAAATAACTTTATTACATTGTTCAGAAAGAAAGGGATTAGGTCAGCAGGCTGGAAGAATGCCTGCTATGAATTCCTGATACAGAAAACCATCATTTTTAAAGCTAGTTTGTGATAATTACATTAATGAGAAAGAAACCGATGTGGTACATGTGAAGAAAAGTGTTGCAAGATAGGTAAGTAGAAGGAACACTGCTTTTCAAGGCTGAATGGCATAGAAACCCAGCCTGAGGCAGACTCCTAAAGAGTTGGCAGCAATTTCTGCCAGACCATATGGCTTTAGGTCATGTAGCATCCTGAAACAGGAAGTGTCTTATTGATAGTAATCTCTATCTGCAAGTTGATAGTGTTCACACTGTTCAACAGCACTGAAAGCCATTTCAATTCTCAAATTAAGAGAAAATCTGGCTTTAGAAATTTACTTCTACATGTTGTAAAAGTCCAGATGAGAAGAACCTGTAGCAGTAGCTAATTTTTTGCACATTTTAATAGTCCATGGGTTAAATATTGACAAAAGTTCTACTGGACAGCCTAGAGATGCTGGAGAGGACATTTCGATAGGGTTGAGGCAGAGCATATAGTTGTGCTGGTTGGCTTAAAGATTCCTACAGAGATGTCCTCTCGGGTAAAAGAATAGTGAGTTTTTATCTCGCCCGAGTTTTTAATTAGTTTTTCTTTCAATCATTACATGTAGCCCGCCCATTGTCACTGTGTTTGTGCTTATTATAATGTTATATTGTTATGCATTCACATGTTTTATGTAAATATGATGTTGTTGTTTATTGTTTGCGTTTTAGGTTTGCGTTTTCGGTTTTACTCTGTTGTAATTTGTGGTTTGGGCTGGGCCTCATGTAAGCCGCTCCGAGCCCCCATCAGGGAGATGGTGGCGGAGTATAAATAAATTTATTATTATTATATTATTATTTTCAATTCCCACCCATGTGGACAGTGGAGCAATTGAAATGAGAACCACTCCTTCTGAAATACACAATAGCTCTGAATTATGGGGCTGCTCTTCCATTGAAACTCCCAGGGCATTTACCAATTTTTGCTAATGGCAGGGTAAAACCAGGGCCACTTCTACAGCAGCCATATAATGTAGATTCAAACTGCATTATATGGCAATGTAGATGGGGCCCACGTTAACTGGTTTTGCTCTGTATTACAACAGAAGTCCCCGGACAATGTCTGGATGTCCAAGAGCAACTTTGATTTTATACTTTGTTATGGGATTTGTTGTAATTTGATGTATGTTTGTAAGGCATTGAACGTTGCCACTATTTCTGTCTAAACCACTTTAAGTCCCCCCCAGGGGTGAGAAAAGCTGTATATAAATACAGTAAATAAATAAATAAAAATAATACTGAACAGTAATGCATATTCAAAAAAGAGGGGCATGTTTTCAAAATCATTACAGATTCTAGCTGATCACAGGACAATTGTGAAATTTGTGTCCAAAAGGTACCAAATTAAAAAAAACGTGGCAGCAGATTATTGGCCAGGAATAGCTTATGTACAGATCAAAATTATCAAAATGTATTGAGTATTGGCCTTGGAAAAATACATTTTATAGCAAAAGAATGCATATGCTCATCACATATTTTGATCCCTGTAAAATGTTTTCTGACGGATTTGGTACCTTCTGGAAGCAGATGCCACAGTTATAGAGAGCTGCAAAGTACAAGAGCACCAAACATTAGGAAATAAGCTCCCATTTTCATTTATACAGAAAATCACATGCCTCAGAACTTGTAGTCAGTAGCTAAAGGACTAATTCCATGGTATTCCCTTTAACATTTTATTTATCTTGACGACAAGAAAAAACACAACACTCTTTTTGCCAAGGGCTTTGGATGAACCTCTCATGCTGGTAAAGCCACACATAATTTTGGAACAAGTTATAATCTAGTCACCAAAGCCCAGTTTTAACTTCTAGCCATGAACCACACTAGTGCTTCAGTAAGCACAAGAAAAAGTAGAACACATAGAACTTAATTCTTATATTTTTTTATGTTTAACTGCAACCCAACTTTTGCACTTTCTTTTTTTCACCTTGATTAGAAGGCTCCTCAGCTCCTCCTCGCTTTCAGCCATCAAAGTTGTATCATCTGCATATCTAAGATTGTTAATGTTTCTTCCAGCAATTTTAACCCCAGCCTTGCATTTCTCAAGCCCCGCACATCGCATGATGTGTTCTGCATACAAGTTGAATAGGCTGGGTGAGAGTATACAACCCTGCCGTACGCCTTTCCCAATGGAAACCCATTAGGCATTTATTTTTGGTGAATTGTGCTTCACCACAATATAAAAGGCTTTAAAGCAGTGTTTCTCAAACTCTGCTTCTCCGGGTGATTTGGATTTTAGCTCACACAAATCCTATCATCTGGTAAACTGGCTGGGATTTCTGGGAGCTGAAGTCCAAAACACCTGGAGGAGCACAATTTGAGAAACACTGGCTTAAAGTATGCTGATCTTAGAATGTAAACCGCCTTCTAAACTGAAGGTACACACATTGTCCCAACCTTCTTGAAAAAGAGAAGGTCTGGAGAACAAATTTCAAGAAAGAGGCAAAGCAGAAGAGCTAATTATTTCAGTTGGGGATCAAGTGATAAACCACATTTAAATCCCAGAACTGCACCAGTCACTCATCTTTCAGAGAGATTCTAGTGGGGATATCCTGCTATGCCCCCAAAACATCAATTCAGTACCGAACAGTGAGAAAACACAAGACAGTGTGTATCATTTTCTGATCTGAGAGCAGCAGACTGGAAGCAACGAGAGACGAGGGTGGCCACACCAATGGCATGACTTTTGTCGTGGGTCTAACTTTAAAATAGGAAGAGCAGTTTTGATGGGCCCACCCCCACCCCCCACAATACTACATCCATGATATGCTACCAACATTCCATGGCAAGGTAGAGAAATGCTTTAACTAAAGCAGGCAAATCTTGTTTTTCACTATCAAATTGTAGCAGAACAGCTCATCTGCAAGGTAGCTACAAATATAATTGCTATTTACCTAGCATTTTGAAAAATACAATGCGATTCATGCTGATTCAGTAATCATTGCAAAATTGGAATTATAATACTGGGGTGCAGATAAGCAAAAGTGGTTTGCCACTTCCATAACTTTTATAGCACGATTTGAATGTGAACAAGATACTTCCTATGCATTGTACTGTATTAACGTTCATTCTGATGTCCGATGTTTACCACAAATAGAGAAGCATCCCGAGCTCTGAAGATCACCTGGGAAGGAATCCTACTGGAGCATTGCAGCACACCCAAATACCTGGGGGTCACTCTGGACCGTGCTCTGACCTACAAGAAGCACTGCCTGAACATCAAGCAAAAAGTGGGTGCTAGAAACAATATCATACGAAAGCTGACTGGCACAACCTGGGGATCACAACCAGATACAGTGAAGACATCTGCCCTTGCGCTGTGCTACTCTGCTGTTGAGTATGCATGCCCAGTGTGGAACACATCTCACCACACTAAAAAGGTACAGTGGATGTGGCTCTTAATGAGACATGCCGCAGTATTACAGGGTGTCTGCGCCCTACACCACTGGAGAAATTACACTACTTAGCCGGTATTGCACCACCTGACATCCACCGGGAAGTAGCAGCCAATAGTGAAAGGACCAAGGCAGAGACATCTCCAGTTCATCCCTTGTTTGGGTATCAGCCAGCACGTCAACGACTTAAATCCAGACATAGTTTTCTAAGATCTACAGAGACACTCGCTGAAACACCTCAGCAAGCGAGAGTCCAAAAGTGGCAGGCTCAAACCCAGAACCTCAACCAATGGCTGATACCAAATGAGAAACTCCCCCCTGGGCACACAGAGGACTGGGCGACTTGGAAGGAGCTGAACAGACTGCGTTCTGGCACCACAAGATGCAGAGCCAACCTTCAGAAATGGGGCTACAAAGTGGAATCCTCGACATGCGAGTGCGGAGAGGAGCAAACCACTGACCACTTGCTACAATGCAACTTGAGCCCTGCCACATCCACGATGGAGGACCTTCTTGCGGCAACACCAGAAGCATTCCAAGTGGCCAGATACTGGTCAAAGGACATTTAATCAACTACCAAACTCACACATTTTGTATTTTCTCTGCTTGTTTGCTTTGTTCTGTTAGAAATGTAATATAATTGACTGGCTGCCCTGACACGAGAAATAAATAAAAAAACCCACAAATTCTTAATTAGTAACTATATAAATTCAAGCAACTGATAAATAAGACAAAAATATGAAAATGCAAGACTCACTATTGTCTTTCATCAACAACAGTCTCCTGAAATACGCTGGGTCTAAGTTTAAGCCAATCCATTGAGACTTTGAGTGCAGGAAGGGGATACGAACCCCAAGACTCTTCCTGGTAATCATTCTGGAGTGGACACTTGCACAAGATTCCAAGAAAAGTCACTAGGAAAAACAGAAATATTACAGACTTTTATGAAGATCAGCTATTCTGAAATTTGGATATGAGAAAGAAGATGTTGGCAGCAGATGGCAAAGGTAAATAGCATCATATCTTCACTTATAAAACAAAAGGTTATTAGCCCTATCTAGTGTGTAGAAATCAAATTAAATGATGGGAGCATGGCTATCTGTATCGGCCTCATTCCTAATTCTCATCTTTCCATATGTTGGAAAGGGAAAGTTTACACTGAGTTTACTCTACTAATGTTCTCAATTAATTGTTTTCAGCAGCCTTCTGGTTACAAATGTTCTCTTCTCAATATGTGAAAGGGACTAAAGCAGTGCTTCTCAACCTGGGGATTGGGACCGCTGGGGGGGGGGGGTCACAAGGGGGTGTCAGAAGGGTCGCTGAAAACCATCATATAACATAGTATTTTCTGTTGGTCATGGAGGTTCTGTATGGGAAGCTTGGCCCAATTATATCGTTGGTAGGGGTCAGAATGCTCTTTGACTGTAGGTGAACTATAAATCCCAGCAACAACGACTCCCAAATGTTGAGGTCTTTTCCCCCCCAAACTCCACCAGTGTTCACAATTGGGCATATTGAGTACTCGAGCCAAGTTTGATCCAGACCTATTACTGTCTGAGTCCACAGTGCTTTCTGGATGTAGGTAAACTACAACTCCAAAACTCAAGGCCAATGCCCACCAGACCCTTCCAGTATTTTCTGTTGGTCATGGGAGTTCTGTGTGCCAAGTTTGGTTCAATTCCATCACTGGTGGAGTTCAGAATGCTCTTTTATTGTAGGTGAATTATAAATCCCAACCACTACAACTCTCAAATGACAAAATCAATCTGCCCCCTCCAACCCCACCAGAATTCAAATTTGGGCGCATTGGGTATTTGTGCCAAATTTGGCCCACTGAATCAAAATACATCCTGCATATTGGATATTTACATTACAATTCATAACAGTAGCAAAATAACAGTTATGAAGTAACAACAAAAATAATTTTATGGTTGGGGGTCACCACAACATGAGAAACTGGATTAAGGGATCGCAGCATAGGAAGGTTGAGAAACAATCGACTAAAGGACAGTAAAAGAGGGCTTGCTGTCCATGGGCTAGAACAGGGTGAGCAGACTTCAGGTTGTGATAGGAATGCACTAACCAACACTGGCTGTGTTGGTTAGGGCTCCTGGGGCTTGCAAGCCAACATCTAAAGTACTATATGATTTCTACCTTCATTTTAAAGTATATAATCCAAGCCTTTCCCACTTCATAACAGTACTAACAAACCCATGAGGAAGGGGCAGAGACTGGATTTTTTTTTTATTATTCACGCCACTATGAGAGGATGATCTCAGCAATAGTTAACATTTTCTTGGAGCAAGTTCTAGAAACAATAGAAAGCATTCTAGGTACAACTAATGTACAACTTCTTCCTCTTTCTCATGCAATGCTGAATATTTGAGCTGGAAAATTCTGTCGCTGTCAGTGCTGTCTCTTCATTCAAATTGGTTGAGAGAGCAGTCATCCTTCTTTTGCAGCATTCAAGAAATTTGCTAGGAGTCAACCTACAATATTTTGCCTACTACTGGTCTAGAATCTCATCTCACTGTTCAGCAAACCTAGCTATAAAGCCTGCAGCAGTTTCCATACTTACTGAAGAGTGCCAGCAACTGTGTCCAGCAGAGCTGTTCATCCTGACTGTAACTGTGCTGCTCAGTCTCATTGCTGAAGTCTCGTAAATGGTGTAGCTGAAATAGGTTGATGACGGTAATGTGGACGAGTTGCTGAGAATTAAAGGTTTTTTGGAACAGCAGCCTCTGCAATTAAAAAATAAATAAAAATGTACTGCAATTATATGTGTTTGGAACTTGGGGACTGCCTGTAGTAGTATTTGTGCGAGCTTCATTTTTAAAAATACAGAACCCTCTTTCCTATTTGGGTTTTTATGCTTTATGCTTCATTTAATATTTATTAGTTACATTTATTACATTGCCTTTATACACAATATTAGTGCGCAAGCAAAAAGGTATATTTTTGTGCAAGCAAAGATAGCCAGATTCCAAAAGGAATTAACAAGAGCAAATCAGATTGAAACAGCACTAGTAACAAAATTTCAACTCCCATCAGGTTTAATAAAATTTACAATAGGATACTGTTAGCAGAAGGAAATCTTAGGATGACTCTTACTGGTTTTCCCAGATAAGAAATTTTACAATGTAGGTTCCAACACAGAGAATACAGAGCAACCCTACTATCTATAGGTGATACATTCCTAAATGCACCACAGAAACAGGAAACTATGAACATTAGTGAACAAAGTTGAAATTAACTAGTATTACTAGAAGGTATCCTCCCTAGGAATTTGCTAAATGTTCCAGGTTGACTCGATGATGATGATGATGATGATAATAATAATAAACCTTTATTTATAACCCGCTACCATCTCCCGAAGGACTCAGTGCGGTGTACAAGAGGCCGAGACCCAATACATCAATAAACAACAACAACACATCAATAAATAACTCAAGCAATAGACATTGACAATGACAACACGACGCAATTAAAATCAGTTAGGGCCAGATGATGATGATGATGATGATGATGATAAACTTCATTTATAACCTCTGGTGGAGACATACTATAAAACTGTAGAATCTAGAAAATTTCTAGAGAGGAAGCATTTTGTGAGATGTGGGTAAGTGAAACTACAGATACTGGGCTCATGGGTATGGGAGTGGAACTACATTTTTCTCTATGTCACAATATTATTTCAATAAAAAGAGACGGAAGAAGGCATCTTCAATCTATATAAATAAAAATGTAATGTTCATTTGTGTGATTAATGTAACTCAAAAACCATTGGACGAATTGACACCAAATTTGTACACAATACACCTATCAGGCCAACGAATGACCATCACTCATAACAACATTGAAAAACCCAGCAGATAAGACTATAAAAGCAAAAAAAAAAATCACAACGCATGTGCAAAATCACATATATACACACATATATGCATATACACAAACACAAAACACATATACACAGAAAGGAGAAAGGAAAGAAGGAGAGAAGGAGGGAAAGGAGAGAAGGAAGGAAAGAAAGGTAGAGAAGGAAGGAGAGAAGGAAATAAAAAAGTGAAAGGAAGGAAGGAAAGAGAGGGGAGAAAGGAGAGAAGGAACAAAAGAAAGAGAGAAAGAAGGGAGGGAGGAAAGAGACAAGGAAGCGAGGAAAGAAACAGGTAGAGAAGGAAGAAAGAAGAAGGGAAAGAAAAAGAGGGAGTGAGGGAAGGAGAGAAAGAAAGAAGGAGAGAAAGAAGGAGGAAAGGTTGGCCACAGCAACTCGTGGCGGGTACAGCTAGTAGATATCAAGATGACATGGATGGTGTTGATGAACATAATAAGGATCTCCAAACGCACAGGGAACCAAATATAAATTCTCACACTAACTAATGTGAGCTCAGCAATTTGCAGAACTAACCTTGAACTGCTCCTCTAATTTCTCACGAAGAGGATTCAGTTTCTCCAAGTTCTTACTCAGAAACACATGGCCATGGAATTTTATAAATGCCTTAATAAAATCAGATACACCCCACTGAGTCTTCACCTCATCACGACTGTAATCAGAAGATAAAAATTGTATTTCAGTCTTTGTAAATACAGATAAGAAAAAGGGGAAAATATTTTCTTCACTGCTCGGGTTGCTTTACAGGAATTTATATGAACTTTTCTCATTACATGAAACAGAACAGATAGTTGTGGCTAGCAGCGCTTCCCAAGACAATTGCATTGGAGATAAAAGCAATAATAACGTTCAGCCCTTCTCAGATTAAAAGGATTGTATCATTCATAGCAAAGGCTTTAACATCAAGGCATACAACATCATAAAGAAAAAATACTGGCTAGTGCCAAAAATAGATGTGGGCTCCATGCAGCAGAAAGTGCATTGCATTAAAAATCCTTATGCATTTAAACAAATAAGAACATTTACATGGCACATACATTTGTTAAAAGACCAATAGGATTAGTGCTCATAATCTATTTTCTCCACTAAAATCATTTTCAGTAGCACTGAAATCATATAAAATTGGCTTAGGCTCAAGAAAGTTAGTCAGCCATTTTTGTGTGGATCATTTAAAGCAAAACTGATTAGAATGCAAACCCAAAGTTCTCTTATTCTGGTTACATGTCTTTATATGTAGATATATAATTAGTAAGCGACTGTGAAAGGACTATATACTGTACAAACATACACTAAGCACACTCCTAAAAATGATTGCCCAAAAATAAGTTACTGGTACATGGAAATCAACAATAATTTTCATGTCAATAGCGCATTTACAATCACAGACAAAAATGAACATTTTGATGTATGTCTAAATATAATGAGAAATCGGAGATGTGGGCGTGGGAAAGATCTGATCATTTGAGGGGCCACCAGCCCTTTAGATTTCTTGCATTCTAAAAGAAGTGAAATGTTTCTCCTAATGCTTCATTATCAGCACAAGATCTAATCTAAAATATGTTTCACCTTTTGCGTTTGGCCCTGTGCATCAAACTGAATTCCGCCCATGGGCCAAATTTGCATTAGGAGCCTATGTAAGAGGGGAAAGGAAATAAAAATCAATTACCTGCAACTCATGTTCATGTTGAGAATATATGTGTGTGTTTTGATTAAGTGTATTGTAGTTTTCAAAATTAGTGATTGTGTGCGTAGAAATGTGATGCTTTGTAATGCAATGTTCCGGAGATGTAATTCCTGTGTGGAAAGGGTTAACTGTATCATGAAGGGGGAGTCATAAATCTCAGTGCGGAAATTGCTGCGTTGCCTCGTACGTCATCACGTCACTGTGGAATATCAGGAGATGCCTGCTTCTAGATTACAACGAAAAGCCGAACCATGTAGCCGCTCGAGATGTTTTCTTGTTCTCCTTAGCTTCTAGTGTAAATATTATTTTTTAGTTTTGTGTTTAAATAAAGTAGGTTTTTAGACAAGAAGATGTGTTTCAGTGCCTTGTGTGTGCTGAGATCGTCGCCATTCCATTGACAGTTCATTCAGAAGCACTTATATAAAGAGACATATGTGTATACTGCAGCTTGGGGGGGGGGGGGGCAGAGCGGTAAGAGGGCCTCACATTGTAAATCTTACGAATGACCACACACAGCCGAGAAGGGATCTTCCTTACCTTTCCAGTGCTTTAGAAAGTGCTTTTTGTAGGTTAGTAGAAGCCGCTGGGAAAGGGAATTTCACAGCAATGCTTCTGCAGTAGTAGAAAATTGTGGTCAGGTGATCTCCTTTGGAAGATGCTAAAATGGCCAGCTGATTGTAAGGCTGACCTAAAAAAAGAATGGAAAAGAAAATAGTTTCTCAGGGAGCTCAGAAGTGGGGAATCAAGTGGTACTCAAAATGTTGCTAGATTGTAACTCCCCTCACCATTGGCAATCCTAGCTAGGGCTGAAGGCAATGCACCCCAAAAATATTGTACAATGTCACATTCCCCATGTTTGTTCTATAAGTACAATCCAGTTGTCTTGCTGTGTTTTAGTTAAAATTTATAGTTGCTTATCTATATTTTAAAAACTGGCATGTTACTTTAAATCTACTGTATTTCTTCAATCCTAAGGCACACTTTTTAATCTATACTAGCGGTCCCCTGCCACGCGTTGCTGTGGCCCAGTCTGGTGATCTGGAAAATAAAGTAATGAGAAAGTGTTGGTTTCTAATATATGTAATGTCTTTCTGCTTGTGTGCAAACAGTATTTCTTGCTGTTTCTTTGCCAGTGTTGATGTGGAGAGTGTCTGGTTTGCCTACTCGGGAACATGCAACATATCATTGTTCTTTTTTAGGCGTCCCTTTGATACTGCATCTGTCATATACATATATGTGTGATTGTGACTGGATGGATGGCCCTTTGTCAGGAGGGCTTTGATTATGTTTTCTTGCCCTGGTGGAGGGAGTTGGACTGGATCGTCTTAAGGCAGCATTTCTCAACCTGGGAAGTCAAGACCCCGGGGGGGGGGGGGGGGGTCACCAGGGAAGTGTCAGAAGGGTCACCAAAGACCACCAGAAAACACAGTATTTTCTTTTGGTCATGGGGTTCTGTGTGGGAAGTTTGCTCCAATTCTGTCCTTAGTGGGGTCCAGAATGCTCCTTGATTGTAGGTGAACTATAAATCCCAGTACCTACAACTCCCAAATGTCAAGGTCTATTTCCCTCAAACTCCACCTCTGTTTATATTTGGGCATATTGAGTATCCGTGCCAAGTTTGGTCCAGATCCATCATTGAGTCCACAGTGCTCTCTAGCTATATGTGAACTACAACTCCAAAACTCAAGGTCAATGCCCACCAAACCCTTCTAGTGTTTTCTGTTGGTCAGGGGAGTTCTGTGTGCCAAGTTTGGTTCAATTCCATCATTGAGCATGCCTGCCTGGCTGAGTCCTGCTGTTGCTGCTGAGGAAGCTTCCCGCAAGCTCTCCCTCTCTCCTCTTCCGCTTCCCCCTCCTCTTCTTACTTCCTAAATCTTTGAGGTGAGGCCACTTGCTGCTGCTGACGCATCCCACAAGCTCTCCTTCGCTCTACTTCTCCTCCTCTTCCCCCTCTTTCCTCCTTCCTAAATGTTACGAGCTCTCCCTCCCTACGCCTACGCTTCCCGGCCTAACCGTCTGCACCACAGGCCATGGTTCCCAGCGCGGAGAACCAGCTGGTCCCCAAAGAGGTGAGCGGGACCGAAAGGTGCTTGGAGGCGGAGGGGACAGGGTCGGGAGGGCGAGGGCCTGCTCACCTCTGGAGAGATGACTGGCCATGACCATCCAAATATGGTAGGAATTTATTTCACTACTGCAGTGATAGGTCTTGTCTCCAGGCTTGGGGGGGGGGGGGCTGCTAACAGGGGCTCATAGAAAAAGAGAAGAGAGTTTGGTATTCTTAAAAAAAAAAAAAGCCTGTAGATTTATTTGAGTGCAGTAGGAGAAAAGAAGGCCAGATGGAACTATCTGGAGAAACAGGGATTTCTAAAAGAGGGAAGAAATATATAGATGGTTTTTTATCAACAACTAAATTGCGTTTTATTATTTTACTAGCCGTCCCCTGCCACGCGTTACTGTAGCCCACATAGGGGTTCTGTGGCCCAATTCTATCTTTGGTGGGGTTCAGAATGCTCTGTGATTGTAGGTGAACTATAAATCCTAACAACTACAACTTCCAAATGTCAAGATTCTATTTTCCCCAAACTCCACCAGTGTTCACATTTGGGAATATTGAGTATCCTTGTAGAGTTTGCTCCAGATCTATCATTGTTTGAGTCCAAAGTGATCTCTGGATGTAGGTGAACAACAACTCCAAAACCAAGGACACTGCCCACCAAACCCTTCCAGTATTTTCTGCTGGTCATGGGAGAACTGTGTGCCAAGTTTAGTTCAATTCCATCGTTAGTGGGGTTCAGAATGCTCTTTGATTGTAGGTGAACTATAAGTCCCAGCAACTACAACTCCCAAATGACAAAATCGTAATTTTTGAGTGATGGTCACTTCTTGTGTTGTGAGACGTTTTGTTGCCAAATTTGGTGTGATTTCGTTCATTGGTTCTTTTGTTTTTAAGGTACTCATTACGCACAGAGCATTTATATATATATATATATATAGATAAACATCTCTAAAAATGTGGCATATCCCAGGTGTATCTGATGTATTTTTGTTGTTGGTGGTGGTGGTACTGAAATTAGGGTACGTTTTACAATTTTCAATGACAGTCATTCCCATGAAGACTCTCAAGGGAAGAAGAAGACTGAAGGCATGCTAATCCCAAACTATGAAGGACCTGAAAAGGAACCACCAGCCTGTTGAACATGGGGCAGACGGGAGTGGTACTGTATATTTTTCTATGTCGCTATATTCTTTCCAAAAAGAAAAAGAAAAAAGAGAGAGAGATGGAAGAAGGCATCTTCAATCAATATTAAGATGACTTGTCTGATGTGATGAACATAACAAGGATCTCATAATATAACTATTATTAGATTGCTCTTTTTGACACAAACATGGCTTCCATTTTTTCAAAATGCTCAGCACTACATTTAAGAAATCTAATTACAGGGAGAAAGAGAGAACGTAGACTGAAACAGTCTATGCTCTACAGAGGTTGAGACAATCGGGATATAAAAGTTTTAAATAAATAAATAAATAAATTTAAAGCATTAAACAAACATAACCTATCATCAACAGAGTTGGCTATTTTACAATTTATTGGAAAACAACAAAAAGACGTTTAAATAAAGTATCAGTAGGTACAGTGTGCCCTCACTGTTTCGTGGTTCACTTTTCATGGACTCGCTGTTTCACGGGTTTTTAAAAAATAAATATGAATTTATTGGGGGTGAGTCAGGGAAAGAGGAGGAGGAAAGGAGGTCGCCACCGAGATCAAGTGAAGCATGCTGCCGCCTCCTTCCTACTCTGGCAGCTCCTTGGGCTGCTGTTGCTGAAAATCTGCAATGTAGGGATGTCTGGGGCACCCTCCACTCCTCTTCCTCTGAGGCGAGGCTGCTGAGGAAAGGCCAGGCCTGGCCCGCAGGCAGGCAGGAAGGGAATGAGCATGCCTGCCTGGCTGAGTCCTGCTGTTGCTGCTGAGGAAGCTTCCCGCAAGCTCTCCCTCTCTCCTCTTCCGCTTCCCCCTCCTCTTCTTACTTCCTAAATCTTTGAGGTGAGGCCACTTGCTGCTGCTGACGCATCCCACAAGCTCTCCTTCGCTCTACTTCTCCTCCTCTTCCCCCTCTTTCCTCCTTCCTAAATGTTACGAGCTCTCCCTCCCTACGCCTACGCTTCCCGGCCTAACCGTCTGCACCACAGGCCATGGTTCCCAGCGCGGAGAACCAGCTGGTCCCCAAAGAGGTGAGCGGGACCGAAAGGTGCTTGGAGGCGGAGGGGACAGGGTCGGGAGGGCGAGGGCCTGCTCACCTCTGGAGAGATGACTGGCCATGACCATCCAAATATGGTAGGAATTTATTTCACTACTGCAGTGATAGGTCTTGTCTCCAGGCTTGGGGGGGGGGGGGCTGCTAACAGGGGCTCATAGAAAAAGAGAAGAGAGTTTGGTATTCTTAAAAAAAAAAAAAGCCTGTAGATTTATTTGAGTGCAGTAGGAGAAAAGAAGGCCAGATGGAACTATCTGGAGAAACAGGGATTTCTAAAAGAGGGAAGAAATATATAGATGGTTTTTTATCAACAACTAAATTGCGTTTTATTATTTTACTAGCCGTCCCCTGCCACGCGTTACTGTAGCCCACATAGGGGTTCTGTGGCCCAATTCTATCTTTGGTGGGGTTCAGAATGCTCTGTGATTGTAGGTGAACTATAAATCCTAACAACTACAACTTCCAAATGTCAAGATTCTATTTTCCCCAAACTCCACCAGTGTTCACATTTGGGAATATTGAGTATCCTTGTAGAGTTTGCTCCAGATCTATCATTGTTTGAGTCCAAAGTGATCTCTGGATGTAGGTGAACAACAACTCCAAAACCAAGGACACTGCCCACCAAACCCTTCCAGTATTTTCTGCTGGTCATGGGAGAACTGTGTGCCAAGTTTAGTTCAATTCCATCGTTAGTGGGGTTCAGAATGCTCTTTGATTGTAGGTGAACTATAAGTCCCAGCAACTACAACTCCCAAATGACAAAAGCATTTTTTTTGAGTGAAGGACATACATTGGGTTGTTAGGTGTCTGGTGTCCAAATTTAGTGTCAATTCCCCCAGTGGTTTTTTAGTTCTGTGAATATCACAAACGAACATTAAATTTTTATTTATATAGACTTAAGTCACCATGAGTGAGTCTTATAGATCTTAAACTGAAAGTCCTGAATCCAAGTGCAGTCCCTTTCACTCAGTGTTGGGCTCCCAAAAAAATCTGGCAACAGTAAAAGGTTTCTGAATGCCACCTATTTACACAAATCTGTTAGCAACAATATGCTGTCTATGGGGGTTGTTTTAGCAAGCATTATGTAGGTTACTGATGACGTGGAGACTAATTGTTTGAAAAAAACATGAACCAATTTCTATGTACACTACTCATATCTTATTTGTAGTGCAAAAACAACCCCTATGAAAGTACAATACAATATTCAAAATTAATATCAATTTTAACTAACAAAAACGTACCAGTATTTAAATGGTTGTTGTTATGTGTCTTCAATTCATTTCAGACCTAGGACGACCTTAAGGCTAAAGTTTAGAGAAGATGGTGGGTAAATGACCTTGGAGGGCCGCATCTGGCCTGTGGGCCTTAGTTTGGGGACACCTGGTCTTAATAATATAAAATCTTCAGCAATACTGTTCTTGTATAATCACTTTGGTTATACCCAAGGTTTTCAAGAGCTTAAAGCTGGAATCCTGAATATGTAAAGCCCACCGAGGTATTGGAATTTGTTACCAAAGATGTAATGAACTTGATCAAAAACTATCAAATGCTTACCATTAGAGGGGACAAGCTGAGCTGCATGTCTGTAGTAGGACTCAGCCTGGCTGGTCTGATTTCTGTAGCGAGCTGAAACAAGGATTAAAAATGTTAACATCATATGATCTCCTAGCCAACCTGTAAAATTATTTCTAAATTAACTACATTTTTGGGTTCTATAGAAAGTAACAGTACACAGAAAATCTTGCTATTGTAAACCTAGAGAGTTTGAGCTTCATAAAGAAAGCCTTTTAATGACACTCTAGAGCTTGACAGTTGACACAATCTATTCATGTTGCTTAATGAGAAGACCAGCTCCAGATCAATGGTCCAGAATTTCTATCAATCACAAGGGTTTAAAAAAAATTACTAACCTTATCTGGCACAAGGAGAGAAATATACACTGTACATGACTTCCTTATATACAATTCTATACAATTACACATAGCAATTTCTGATTGGTTCCCAACTCATTAACTTAACTCAGACCCAGGATTACATCATTCACAATCACCTGGACTAGGCCAGAACACATTCTCCAAATGATTCCCTATATACAGTTAATGCATGACGCAGCATTTCCAAAAGTCGCCTGAGGGCTGAGAAAAGCAGTATATAAATAAAGTAAATAAATATTGTCCATTGTCAAGAGACCATAAAAGTATTACCTTTCATGGCTTACTACTGTTCATAATGGCTAGTATATGACAATCTTCCCCACCCCCTTTAATGCCACATGTTATATACACACATAACTCATGCAAGTTATGATAAACAGAGCTTTTTCTACTACTACTACTACACTACTACTACGACGACTATTACTCACCAATGTCTCCAAGGTGGACAAGGCAATGCTGGCATATATACGAGCAGGAGCTAGATTGTGGCTTCACAATGGCGCTGGTGTGCGTCTGTTTATTGCTGATAATTCCCAGTTGGGAAGACTTTACACGACAGGGTAAATCTACATTAAACACCGTACACAGCTCCTGCAGTAGCTGCAATTAAAAATGACCAAATTTGATAGCTTTATCGGATAATACAGCCAGTTATCTAAGACTCATATTCTCAATGAAGCCCTGAAAGTACTGTTCAACTTTTAGAGTTCAACTACTTTCCCTGATTATTATAGTCACCTTCTCTCCACCACCTATCCTTTTAGCTTGTAAATCGCCTAGAGCATCTTGGATGGAGGGCGATTAATAAGTAATTAAATGATGATGATGATCATCATCATCATCATCCAACTGAAGAGCTTCTACAGATCAAAAGTTCATAAAAATGTAATGGGGGCACATTTAATAATTCTAGACTAATTTCATCTTTCCACACATAAAATTAAGGAAGGGGCTTTAGCTCAATTGTAGAGCCTATGCTGTTGGATTAAAGTCCCATGTTCCAAACAGAGCAGTTCTAGTTCAGAAAATCTCAGTTGGCAGAATTGAAATTAATTTGGTGTCAAATGAGCTATGTGATTTTCATGCTCCACAGTCATAATTTTGTCCCTATCTTACCTGTGTGTAGAAGCCACTAGCTGCTTCTAAGAACAAAGAGAGATTTGCTTGAACCTCACTCCGATTTGGATTTGATCGGTTTTTTGCTTGACCCTGTAGAGTTGTGATCTGATTCTTAAAGGCATGATTCCACCTAGAGAAAGAAAGTATTTTCACATAGTTATATGTGATATAAAACTAATTTGTTGAAGGACGCTGGACTCAGTAAAACTGAAAATTGTCTTTTAAAAAACAGAGTTAAGTATCACAAGTCTTCAGTCTTATGATTTTATGTGCAACTTTTAATTATTATTCTTTATATATTTAAAACATTTATTTTCCGCCCTTCTCACCCCGAAGGGACACAGGGCGGAGCGCAGCATATACACAGCAAACATTCAACACAGATCTACATACAATACATAAACATTAAAAAAACATTTATCAAAATATTAAAATACACCATTTAAAACCGTCCTAGTCATCCGTGTCAAGTCTAATTGGCCTGGTCATCTTTCCTATTGCCGCTTTATTGCCCTGTCCCGAAACCTTGATATTGTTTTTATTGCTTTTGTGGTGTTTTATATTGTTTATTGTTTTAATCTGTATTATGTTTTTATATGTACTGATTTGTTGGAAACCGCCTTGATTTGCCGATTGGCTGAGAAAGGCAGTATACAAAAACAGTAAATAAGTTTTTACCATCCTTCTAAAGGACAGGAGAGAGGGGGCCGACCTGATCTCACCAGGAAGGGAGTTCCATAGCCAGGGAGCAATCACCGAGAAGGCCCTGTCTCTCATCCCCACCAATTGTGCCTGTGACAATGGCGGGAAGGAAAGCAGGGCCTCCCCAGAGGATCTTAATCTCCACGATGGTTCATAGGGGGAGATGCGTTTGGACAGGTAATTTGGGCCGGGGCTGTTTAGGGCTTTATTGGCCAAAGCCGGCACTTTTAAGGGGGGGGGGAACACCCCTATACAATGGTATGTATGTGCTAATGAAATGACATGTTTCCCACTTTTTTCACTTACAATTTATTTTTAAAGTATTGAGAATGTCTCTCCTAGAATTCACCTAGTTAGTACTGAATGTTAATAGTACTAAGCAACACTGTTCACAATATAAATGCTTTGACTATTATAGAGATTATGTTGTGGGTTTAACTACACACAAATAGAGAAGGAGAGTGTGTGTGTGTCAGGGACCTTCCAGACAGAACCTATATCCCAGGATCTAATCCTAGGTTTTCTGTTAAACCCAGATTATCTGGCATATAATCCAGTTTAAAGAAGAAAACCTGGGCTCAGATCCTGGGATATAGGGTCTGTCTGGAAGGGCACTCAGTTACTGTTGAATTCCACCCATCTTGTTAAAGAACAAGAAGTCCAAGTTAGGCATCATACATATTGTATTACACATAAACATGCACTCGAGAGAGCGCATGTTGTCAATTAGAGATCCCTTAATGCTAGAACTAAATCTACCAGTTATCAATAACCACTGTAGACAAAGCCCAGGGTGAAAGGCATCCAGGATAATTGGGGATTTAGAACCTGATCCATCACTCTAAACTTGGTTTTTAAAGTGCCTCCAAGCAGATGTAACTGCTGATGACGTTTCTAAAGTGTCTACAGATGGGATTCAACATAGGGGAATGAACCCATAGTTCCATTTGCATCCCTCTGATAAGGATCTTAGCACAGGATATAAATACTTTCTGCAAAATACATTGCCAATTTCCCACCTTCTAGCTGTTCCACCCAGAAGGAGAATAATTATTTTGCTAGTACCCTAATACAATCCAGTGTTTGAAATACTTCCACATCAAATACATCACCTGAAAGCAGAAATCAGGAAAATGTGGTCTGTCAGAATTATCCATATTTACTGAAGTCTAATGACCCATCGAATCTAATGCGCATCTCAAATGTCAAAACTCTGAAACCCCAAAAAGTATTTGCTGCCGAATGTAATGTGCAGTGGCAAAAAGGGAACTCTTTGTAATATGCCAAAAAAAGTGCACATTACTGTTGTTATGTGCTTAGGATTCCTTCGTTATAAACATTTCTGTTAGAACAACAAAAACTTCAAAAAGTGGAAAGGAAAACCATTTTGCATGTCTTATGTTGCAGAATGAATCCACTTTAATTGCCTTGGTTCAATGCTATGGAATCTGGGGACTGTAGTCTGAAACTACTTGAAAGCACACAACAACAACAACAATCCTATCTCATCAGCCAAAAGCAGGCCCATACATCCCACTGAAATACTAATAAGCTTATATTTATTATACTTGTTCTTGATTTTAATTATTGTACTGTTTTAAAGTGTTTTTTTGCACGACAAATAAGATATGTGCAGTGTGCATAGGAATTCATTTATGGTTTTTTTTCAAATTGTAATCTGGCCCTCCAACAGTTTGAGGGACTGTGACCTGGCCCTCTGTTTAAAAAGTTTGTGGACCCCTGCACTAGGGGCACACAACCTCCTAGGGAGGGCATTCCAAAGCTGGGGGGCCACCACCAAGAAGGCCCTCTCTCTAGTCCCGTCCCCCCCACTAACCACACTTGTGACGGTGGAGGGACCACAAGGAGGGCCTCCCCGACAAATCTTAAGGTTCGAGCAGGAACATGGGGGGACATGGTCACAAAGATAGGCAGGGCCCGAGCCATTCAGGGCTTTGTAAGTTTTGAGCCTTTTCTGCCAAAGAATGCTGGAGCCTCGCCAAACTACAATCCCAGGATCGCGTAGCATTGAGCCTAGGCCATTTAATTAGAGATGATGTCCATCAAGAGGAGCTCCAAGTGCACCTCAAGCACCTTCCCCTTTTGCTGGAAATGTAATGTGCATCCCAATTTTGGCAAGGTCATTTAGACAACAAAGGTGAGCATTAGATTAAGAGTAAATACAGTAATTCATATCATAGACCAAGGTGTTCACTGTGACTTGGCCCTCTGTTTAAAAAGTTTGTGGACCCCTGCACTAGGGGCACACAACCTCCCTAGTGAGGATGCATTAAGAATGAAGACTTGAAGTATTACCTAAACTAAGATTTTACAGTCTCTCAGCAATAATAATAATAATTCCCTTAATAGTTTCAAATGCTCTTTTGTGCATCTCTTCCGGGTTAGCAATAATAATAATCATCATCATCATAATCATCGTCATCATCATCATCATCATCATCATTTATACCCCGCCACCATCTCCCCCAACGGGGGACTCAGAGCGGCTTACATGAGGCCAAACCTGAACAACAAATTACAATACGATACAAATTGCAGTAAAATAAACAACATAACAATAAAGTATAAAACATCAAAGCATATAAACAGTATACACAAACCATAGAAACCAAAACATAATGACAGAGAGTAAACGGCATGTACATAAAATGATTTAAAAACTCAGCAATACCCAGATCTAAAATATATATGTTTTCAAATTCAACAAAACCTAAAAGACATTTCTGATCCTAATGTTTTCCTCACTTCAGCTAGAATACTGGGATACTAGAGAGCAGTAACACTTAGAAAACATTCATAAATGAGTATGAAGACTGTGTGACAAGCAACCCTACAGAGCAGAATGACCACTTTTAGGACAACCCTGCCAGAATATCATACGGTAGAAATAACCTGTTGGAAGCTCTTACTCTTTTACAGCCCTATCTCCCACTGACTTAAAAAAGCTTCATATATAAGCATTCCATCTAAATAAAAAAAAAACTCTTTGACTTTAATCTTAGGCATTGGTGACATATTATTGCTGGCTAACTTTATTATGAAAAAGAAACAAAATAATTAAAAAACATAGGTCACAAACTACATTGCATGTCACAAAATTTAGTGTTCTTAAATCCTTTCAAATTAAACTTTCAGAACCTATAGATTTTCAAAACACACACATTTTAGAAAGTAAATGGCACTGGGTTCCGTCTCAAAACTTCGGCATGTAGCCGAAGGGGGGGGGGGGGGCTTGAGGGGCTTCAGCCCCCCCCCCCCCCCCCCAAATTCTCATGGTGGTTCGCGAAAAGGACTTACTGGTGCATTATTTAAACTGTTATGTTTATTCATATCATGATCTGATCACCATACTCAATATATCCCATATGCATGGGGGTATTGGGGTAATGATACAAAAGGTTTGCTAGGCTAAACCCTCTTTCACTCAGACTCAGCCCCCCCCCCCCGAAACTCCCCCCTGTAAAAAATTCACACCCCCCCCCCCCCGAAATGAAATCCTGGCCACGGGCCTGCGTGTCTTAATTAAATTACTTACAAATCTTGTTCCACTTTCTTATCCAATGCATACTCCAAATCCGTTACAAGCATTTTCTGGTATAAGTCCTGTAAAGCCTGTCGGGATGTCCAAGCTTCAGCTGGTCCCAGCTTCGAATCTGGGTAATGAGAAGAACAAGGATTCATTATGCAAGTCAATTTTATCCATTCCTTAACAAAAGAGTCAGTAAGATACTAAACTTTCATCATATCATCAGAAACGGCTATAGATAAAAACAGTACTGTACAAGGCCTGTATTCCCACAGAATCCCTGAAACAGTGGATAATAGCAACCACTATATTTTGACTGTACTAGGGCCAGAAGCATACTATGGAAATATGTTGCAGGACCTAGAGAGGCCCACAAATTTTGGCTGGGGTGGCGGGTGGGGATAATTTTTGGAGCCAGAGATGTGAAGCTGTAGATAGGGTTCATATTGTAGTCTCAAGTAGGAAATTCAGACTGACAAAAATATGGAAGAGTAATGTATCAATGTGTGGTCTGTCATCAGGATAATATATTACCCTTACTCCAAACTTTTGAGATACAATTCTGTGAGTTAGATTAGTACTTCTTTAGAGTGGAGGAGCTGGAGATGAAGATTCCAGGGGAAGGAAACTAGTAGTAGTGGGAAAAGAATTAGCTTGAAGAGTAATAACACTAGTACATGCACAGAAGTCTACAATTTTACTGGCCTACTGACTTAGCCAAAATTGTTCAGTGAATAACCCACTTGTCATCCAATCTAGATAGTACCCAGCCATCTCTACCACTTGATCATGGAGAAGAAGGATGGCTAGTCACTGCATTCATAAGTCGAGAGTGCCTCCTCATAAGCTACCTTAGCATGTGTTAAGAACAGACCATCTATGGTTCTGTCAGCTTTGAATTACCTGTCATATCAGCCTTCAGGACTTCTGCCTGCCTGTAGGTAGAAAACAGAAGAATTCACATTAGAACAATGAATAAAATGGTTACTGCTTTAACCTCTTGATTCTTATAGAATAAATGCAGTTTATTTGAATTTCAATCTGCAGGTGTATCTCAATTCTACGATAATTCTTAAGGAAAAGTCTCCACTAAATATTTTCTAAACCTTTTCAGGGGAATAAATTGATGGTTAAGCTCACACATACATAATAATTACCAAAGCGGGATGCCTTGAGTGACTTAACCACAGCACTCATCAACTATAAGCTAATTATGCAAAATCCAAAATATTCCTAAATCCAGTACTGTCCACATGGGTGGCTGAGATAGTAACACCTTGACTTTCTGACATTCAATGCATAAAAACTTTATTTCATGCACAAAATTATTTAAAATATTTTGTATAAAATACCTTTGATACGTGTGAAAAAAGGGATTTTTTCGACTTGGATCTTATATTCAAAATAACTCTATGCATATGTAAATATAGTCAGTATTCTACAGTCACTGGGATTAGAGCATTGGGCCCGCGTGAAAACAAAAAACCATAAATAAAGACACTGGGGTTTTTTTTTTCCATTTCAGAGAACATCTCTCTTAGAAATTCTCTGATTTTCCAGCATGATTCTATGGCTGAATTGCACTAGAAGCTGGCCTTAGAATTGCACTGGATGATCTAGAGATTCTTTAAAAAAAGGCGGACCTCTGTGCCAGAGAATTCAAGACTATTTGAATTGTGTGTGTGTGTGTGTGTAGAGAGAGAGAGAGAGAGAGAGTCATTTCTTCATTTCATAGAATCATAGAATCAAAGAGTTGGAAGAGACCTCATGGGCCATCCAGTCCAACCCCCTGCCAAGAAGCAGGAATACTGCATTCAAATCACCCCTGACAGATGGCCATCCAGCCTCTGTTTAAAAGTTTCCAAAGAAGGAGCCTCCACCACACTCCGGGGCAGAGAGTTCCACTGCTGAACGGCTCTCACAGTCAGGAAGTTCTTCCTCATGTTCAGATGGAATTTCCTTTCTTGTAGTTTGAAGCCATTGTTTCGCGTAACGAAATAACGGAAAGACCCAAAACATAAAATCTTTGCAACAATTTACTTCAAGGTTTCTCTCTGATAACCATTTACAATTAAGAACACTGAATAACCAAAACTGCTTCATTCATTTCCATTTCTCTCATGGCATAAATCAAAATACAACACCTCTATACCCCGAGCAAACACTGAACAAATAAATAAGTTTTAAAAAAAAACCCTCTCTACTGCTAATATGAAATGTTTTTCCTGTGTGCCTTCAAGTCATTTCCAATCCTAAAAAAAGGTAATGGTAGTCCCCTGACATTAAGTCCAGTCATGTCTGACTCTGGGGTGTGGTGCTCATCTCCATTTCTAAGCCGAAGAGCCAGCGTTGTCCGTAGACACCTCCAAAGTCATGTGGCCGGCATGACTGCATGGAGTGCCGTTACCTTCCCGCCGGAGCGGTACCTATTAATCTTCTCACATTTGCATGCTTTCGAACTGCTAGGTTGGCAGAAGCTAGGGCTGACAGCGGAAGCTCACGCCGCTCTCCGGAATTGAACCTGCGACCTTTCGATCAACAAGCTCAGCAGCTCAGTGCTTTAACCCACTGCGCCAACGGGGGCTCCAATCCTAAGGCAACCCTATTACAGGGTTTTCCTCGCAAGATTTGTCTTCCTCAGAGATTGAGTGTGACCTGCCTAAGGTTACCCAGTGATTTTCAATGCTCTAACCACTACAATACACTGGCTCTCGTACAATATGGTAGTCTTATAAATGGCACAACTCAGTTCATGATTAGAAAACCTTCAAATCCAGGGTAACTTTGAACCACCCTGAAACTGATATATGTTGTAAACACAGGGGGGGGGGGGGGAACCAAGATGTCATGAAAATAAAGGAAATATTAAGTATATTATCATCCATATAAAGGAGGAACACAATATTCACATCACTGAATAACTGCATACAAGGCAGTTGTTGTTCAAGCAGCACTCAATGCAATAGTCCCCATTCAGCAATTCTAGGCTTTCTGTGCTACATCTTCTGTTGACTTAACATTTTTCAAAGGAGCGGCTTACCAACAAGCACAGCAAGATGTCTTATTTCAGGTGATATGAAAAGCCAACTGCTATCTATTTCCTCTGTTGTGTATGGATTTGTATTAAGGAAGCACTTGTAGGAGTTTCTGCCTCAGGTGCCAAAATAACCATCATTTATTTGGGTTGTTGTAGGTTTTTTCAGGTTATATGGCCATGTTCTAGAAGCATTCTCTCCTGACGTTTTGCCTGCATCTATGCCAAGCATCCTCAGAGGTAGGATGCTTTCCATTACTCTAAAATTACAACAGCAAAACAACAGAGAGGAAACAATAAGGGACTGCTAATCACCTCTCAACAAAAGATTATTCCAGGCACTAACAAGCCATCAAATGCTAATCAAGGTGGTCAGTTGAAAACATTCACACCTAGCTCCAACAGACAAGAGTTCTTTGTCCCGCCCTGGTCATTCCACAGATATATAAACCCATTTTCCTAGTTCCAACAGACCTCATTACCTCTGAGGATGCCTGCCCATAGATGCAGGCGAAACGTCAGGAGATAATTCCTCTAGAACATGGAAATATAGCCCGAAAAAACCTACAACAACCCAGTGATTCCGGCCATGAAAGCCTTCGACAATACATCATTTATTTATTTGGAATATTCATATCCTGCCTTTCTCTGCAACACAGACCAAAGGTGGCTTACAAACACGATACAAAGATTAAAATCCTTCAGTCAGGAGAACAAAAGAGATAAAACCATGATAAATCAACAATCAATAAAATCCCACATTTCAGCTAAAACCAATACTTTTTTCCCATGTATCCCTCCTCCATAAAATCCCCAATTCCTGCTATGGCTCAATTAAAGACCTTTTTAAATAAGAAGGCCACATGACCTTGGAGGTGTCTACGGACAACGCTGGCTCTTCTGCTTAGAAATGGAGATGAGCACCACACCCCAGAGTCAGACATGACTGGACTTAATGTCAGGGGACAACCTTTACAACCTAAATAAGAAAGTCTTTACCTCCTTCCTAAAGCTGAGCAAAGATGGAGGAGCCCTAGTTCTTCAGGGAGGGAGTTCCAGAGGGCTGGGGCTGCACCCAAGAAGGAGCCTTCTCTAGTTATCCATAAACACATACTGGCGGAGGCTCGTGTATTGATTCAAATTTCCCTGCTAAATTCGTGCCCTGGTATGTATCAGAGTACATGGTGCTTCAGATAGGCTGGACTGAAGCTGTACAGGGCTATATAGGTAATTACCAGCACCTTGAATTGGGTCCGGAATAAGACAGGCAACCAATGGAAGTCCGGAATAAGACAGGCAACCAGGATAAGCGTAGTACGCTCACTGAAATTACCACCCGTTAGAAGTCTGGCTGCTGCTCTTTGAATGAACTACAATTTTTAAACACTCTTCAAGGGCAGACCTACGTAGAGCATGTTGCAATAGTCCAATCTGGACATAACTAATGCCTGCATCACTGAGGCCAGGTCCAGAGTCTCCAGAAACTGGTGAAGTTGGCACACAAGCTTTAGTTGTGTGAAGGCCAACCTAGTCACTGCTGTGACCTGGACTTCCAGTTTTAAAGCCGAGTTTAAACTGCGCAACTGACATTTCAGGGAGAGTGCAACTCCATCCAGCTTGGGTTGAAATGCCATTCCCAAATCCCTCCTCCGAGACACCAGTAGTACCTCCATCTTTTCTGGATTGATCTTCAAGTTGTTTACCCTCATCCAGTTCATCACCGTGAAGTCAATAGGAACTTTAGGAGGGTCTTCCCCAGGAGGAGGGACCCTGAGACCCCACCAAAGAGGGATTGCTACTTTGGCGAGCTAGGAGAAGCCTGATTTCAGAAATTTTTATTTCTTTAAAAATTCAAAAGAAACCTCACCAAAGTTGAAGAAGCGGTACCGAGGTGTTTTTATTAGCGATTCAGCTGAAAAGGATGCAATGTAGCAATCATTCGCCTACAGAGCATGTGGTTACAGAGATCAGAGGCATTTTATAGGAAATACAAGCTTAGAAGTTTCAAAATTCCCGCCCTCCGCCCTCCTCCCGGCTCGAAGGGGATTGGCTGACGCGATAAGAAGCTGGGAGGAGGCACGGCCGCCTTCCCTGCGCCACAGCCAATCACAGAGCTTCTCCGCTGTGCAGGAGCCTATCAGGATGCTCCTACCGCCTCAGCGCTCTGGCGAATCAGGAGAGGGGAGGCTGGACGAAGAAGAAAAAAATGGACTGATGAATGGATTATAGGATTTCATGCCTTGGGGTTCTTGAGTCTGAGAAACCGGCCTGCAAAAGATGCCCAGTCTATTATCTTTTGATGGGTCTATGATAAGCGTTGATTGCTTAGGAAGTACTGTGTATATAACCTTGTTATTCTGAGACAAGGCCTGTGTTATAGAAAGACCACTTTAAAAAGGGAAGCTGCCAGCAAAGAACTCAAGTGCTCAGCTTCAACATGATATAATTCATTACAGGATCAGCATGTCTGAACAACTCGAACAGCAATGTGATGTACACTTACTCAGGAGTAATTCAAAGGACTGAGATTGCAAATTACTAGGCCTATTAAAATGGAAATACTGCTACTCTCAAAGAGTTATATTTTAATTAGCACATTTAGTGAAAGGATGAAATATTTTGTAATAAACAATATCCTCCCACATACATTTAAGGACTTTCTTAAAATTACAGGCCACATATATTTTAGCTAGAGGAGTAAACATGGCAAGAGAACCTGGTATTGTTTTGCTTCATCAAATGTAATCTCTCTTTTGCATATAATTTTGCAAAGACAATATTCAAAACACAGCCAAAAATATCATGCTATGTTTGTCCACTTTCCCTAAAAATAGTCTTAACCTTGAAACACAAACACCTGCTATTCAAAGCTCCTGCCCAAGCCTTGCTTCCTGACAGCTGGTACCTTCACCCCCAACAGACTCTCTCCAATCCCTATTCTTTATTTTATCAGTTCCTCTCAAATTAACACTACTTGAAAAGTCTCTCTCAAAAGAATAAAACTAATGAGTTATCCATTGCCATTCTTTGATATTTAAGAAAGAATATTAAGAAAACAGAAGCGCCTTAGTGGTCAATGTGGAAACACGAGGTCTATAGTAATTTATGCTTTGAAATACTTCTATGCTTTTTTACTGCACCACTAAACTGAACAAGCATGCTAACTAAGTCAAAAGGATTTAGTATGTGATACAGGCATTAAAGACTGCCCAACATGTAAGAAACTTATATGTAGAAGGTCCCACATTCATTCCTGGGATCCCAAGTTAACAAGGGATCATAGACCAAGCTATACACAAGACCTTTGAATGAGACCTTGTAGAGCTGCATTCAGGTTTTGTTTTTGTTTTGTTTTTCATGTCAGGAGCAATTTGAGAAACTGCAAGTTGCTTCTGGTGTGAGAGAATTTACCTTCTGCGAGGATGTTGCCCAGGGGATGTCCAGATGTTTTGATGTTTTACTATCCTTGTGAGAGGCTTCTCTCATGTCTACATATGGGGAGGTAGAGCTGACAGAGAGAGCTCAACCCACTCTTCCCGGATTTGAACTGCTGACCTGACGGTCAGTGGTTCATGCTAGCACAAGGGTTTAACCCACTGCGTCACTGGGTATTCCTTGCATTCAGTTAAGAATAGATAAAACCTGCATACACAGACAATTAGTCTGCCCTCCTGTAAGGCAGTTTTGGATAATGCACTATGAAATAAATATATATTGTCCTTCTCCAAGGGTTCATGCAATACACATATGCAACAGTGACAACAGTTAAAGTAGTTGATGTTCAAAATGTACCACACCATATTTAAAGTATTCATTTAACATTTATATCTACACAACAGTGCACCTAAATAGGTTATCAACTGTTGTCATGCTAAAACAAATAATTATGCTTGAATTTGTAAAGATAATGTCTTATGACATTGTATTGTAACTGTTGCTCATATTTATATAATAGCTGTTGGAATCTGTCCTTGTGGTAAAATACATAAATCCCTCAAATCAATCAAGTGAAAATAAAATCTAAGTATGAATTGGTATACAGAGGGAACTACTTTTATGCATAGCTATTATGTGTTGTTGAAGGCTTTCATGGCCAGAATCATTGGGTTGTTATAGGTTCTTCAATCTGTATGGCCACGAATGCTTCTAGAACATGGCAATATAGCCCAAAGATCCTACAACAACCCACAGCTATTATGTTTGGATTCCAAATGTTTGGATAGTCATTTCCTGTGCAGAAGGGCAGAACATCCCTGATGTGGATTGGTCCACTTATCTGCAGGCTGAAACATGTAAAACCTTTTGGGGTTGTCCAGTAGTCTGCATTATCCTAGTATTCAGGCCAGTTCCATGCCACCTTGATGCTCTGGTGCCAAAGATCAGATTTCTTTATATAAAAAAGGAATTGATGCTTGTGTCGCAGTGACTGTGGTCTTCTTTTATTTAGGAATAAAAGTAACAATCTCATAGGCAGGACATTTTTTTTTCCTTGTGAAAGTGATGTAACATTGTAGATGCATTGGGTGGGAAGGCTGGTGCTCAAGACAGATCAAGTATGTGCCTGACAAAGACCCCCTCAGTCAAGGTGAACATGTCTAATTTGTATTATCTAATGATGGTGGATGGAGATTTCCAAATAGCTACCCTGCATAATTTTGCCAATGGAGCATTGGTTGTCAAGGCAGCTGAGATCACTGTGATCCTCAGTGTCAGGAAGCAGAATCCCTATGAACTTGTTGCAAGTGCTAATGCACTGTCGAGCCATCTACTCAGAGAAAATGAGGGCAACTCCTTCCTGGTGGAAAATGTGGTTGTAGGAATGAAGGGAGTCCATGCACTTCAGACTGATCATCTTCTTCAGGGTACACTTTGATGATGTGCTCTACATCCAGTGTGTACCAGATATTCTCCGGAGGCTTGGAAGGCCTGGGACAAAAGGATGACAACACAATCCCTTGCTCATGATGGACAGTTTACCTTCAGGATGAAGGCAGCTGTGAGTCCTAAAACCACTGCATCAGATCTGGTGATGTACGGCTCCTCTTGTGAAGACAGATCCCCAATTTCAAAACTCTATGTGCTGACATAATTGCTGTTAACAGGAGAGTATTCTAGGTGTCAAGCTTCAGTTTTCCTTCTCTGATGAGTTTGAATAGAGGTGATATGAAAACACTGAGGATGGTGTGGAAATGCAAAGGCAGAAATCTGTGGAGCATTGAAAGCATCATTCTGTGGGTGAGATGAAATCTTGATCCCTTCTTGTGATGAAAGGAAGGAAATTATTATGGCAATCTGTCACTTAATAGTGTCAGGTGTGAAACCTCTGTCCATCTCTCTTGAAGAAACTCAAGGGGCAGAGGAACAGACCCTGAACCAGGTTTTTCTCCCCATCTCACAAGGATTTGAATATTATAAAGGTATCTGTACACAAAAGATCTTATAGTATC
The DNA here is from genome assembly GCF_037176765.1 of Anolis sagrei. Lineage (NCBI taxonomy): Eukaryota > Metazoa > Chordata > Lepidosauria > Squamata > Anolidae > Anolis > Anolis sagrei. The sequence continues at coordinate 122,592,750 of NC_090024.1, forward strand.
TTTGAAATTAAGAAAAAGTTAGTAGCAATTCTTTTTCTCAGTCTCAAACATGGCTAAAAATCCCTTAACACATATCCTGTTTTCAATTACGTAAGTATAACACATTTTCTATGTATGGTTGTGAAAGCTGGACAGTGAAAAAAACCTGACAGGAAGACAATCAACTTGTTTGAAATGTGGTGCTGGAGAAGAGTTCTGACACCTTGGGCTGCTAAAGAAAACAAATTACTCACAACGTGTCATAGAGCAAATCAAGCCTGAACTTTCATTAGAAGCAAAGATGACTAAACTGAGGCTATTGTACTTTGGATTCATCATGAGATTATATGACTCACTTGAAAAGGCAATAATGCTTGGTAATTCAGAAGGCAATACTCAAAGAGGAAGGCTGTATTACAGGTTGTAGTGAATTGCTACTCTATGTTAAAGTTTTGGTGTATAGCTCTATGTTTACATATGGCAGATAGGGAAGAATAGGCACAGACAGGGTAGCAACAGCAGAGATAGGATTCATTTGCATATGTGAAGCCGATTGGTCACATGCAGATTAGTGTAGGCCCAGGATTTGAAAAGGCTGCTAAGCCAAAATGACAGTTGAGGAGAGCAGAGCTGAACATTCCAAAGGGGCGGAGCCAAGGTTCTGAAAGAGGTAGTTAGAGTGAGGGAGTTTGAAAATGACAGTTAGAAATCTGTGTGTGAAGAGGAGAGTTGGTTTTTGAGTGCCTGATAGAAATAAGCAGTTATGAAGATGTGTTAAAGACTTCTGATATAGAGAAGCAGTTAGTTAAATAGAGCTCAAGTTTTAAGAAACATAAAGAAGGCTAGTGTTGCCTTAGTTCAGAATATAATTCAGCCAAGAGTGTGTAAAGCAAGTAACATGTTTGTGAATGTGAAACATTGATAGTTTATTCAGAAAAGTTAAGCAAGTAAATGATACTGACTGTAAGCCTCAAGATTGCAACAAAACACAAATGTAACCACAAGCGTTGGAGCCAGAAGTTATAAATAAACTGTTACTTTGTTATACACAAGAGTGTTTCATTGCCTGTGATATAAAGTACAAAGGTTTAACAGCACACAGAACATCCCAGCCAATATAAAAAAAGAAACTGAATCAGTATAAGGCAGCAAAGAGGACTTTAATAAGGAAATAGTCTCTCTCCCTCGCCTCACAGGTATACCGATTCAATAAAGGAAGTCATGCCCCTGAATTTTCAAGACCTAATCATGGCAGTGGTGGGCATAGCTCTTAGAGGTCTCTCATTCAGTGTCATAAGTCAAGATTAACTTAATGGCAGACAGCAGCCAATATATTTTCTGCTGTACTCCTAGGTTAGGCACAATGCTATTAGTTATGAACAGAGAAAATGAATTACACAAAGTACTGAAATCCTGACAAGAAATTCTAGTAAACTTACTGTCTTTATAGAGCCTACATCAACTGTCCACACACCATAATGAATAACAAGTGACTTTCATTGTCTCTCGGTGATTCAACATTATCAGGAAGGTAAGTCAGAAGAAAAGTACATTGTTGATGTACTTCACAATCTCAAAGCATATAAAAAGCTATGAAAGTGCACATTTAAAGTCCAAGCCATCAACAATCGCATGCAAACATGACATGACCTTAGGCATGAAGCTCTAGATTGGAGTTGCAGCATATGTCAGAAATAGTATCAGGGTTTTTGCATTTACAATACCATGCAGACAAATACTTGAGCATGTCCTATTTTCCCCATGATATATTTCGAGAGACATTCCATAGATTTCAGAAATGAAAATCAAGCATGGATGGCAAACTTCGATTAATGGGGCAATAGCATGATCATATTTCTTTGAGCAGAAAAACACACAATGTCGAACTTATTTATTTATTTATTTATTTACTTCATTTGTATACCGCTCTCTCTCAGCCTGTAGGCGACTCAGAGCGGTTTACAACCAAATCAGTATACAAAGTGCACAACATTAGCATTTAAAACAGTAACCATGGCAACTACATCAATATAACAATACATTAATATAACATCAATACATCCATATAACTAATCCATCATGTCTCATCAGTAAAGTCATAATCCGATTTCCTTGTCCATTATTCCATGTTCCAATAATCAATCAATTAATTACACTGCTTAATTAAATGCCTGTTCAAAGAGCCAGGTCTTCACTCTTCTCCTGAATGCCAGTAGGGAGGGGGCCGATCTAATGTCTGCGGGAAGGGCGTTCCACAGCCGAGGGGCCACCACTGAGAAGGCCCTGTCTCTCGTCCCCGCCAGCCGTGCTTGTGAGGCTGGCGGGATCGAGAACAGGGCCTCCCCGGAAGATCTTAATGTCCTAACTGGTTCATAGGGGGTGATGCGTTCGGACAGATAGGTCGGGCCAGAACCGTTTAGGGCTTTAAAGGCTAAAGCCAGCACTTTGAATTGTGCCCGGTAGCAGATTGGCAGCCAGTGAAGCTGGCGCAACAGAGGAGTGGTGTGCTCCCTGAGTGCCGCTCCTGTTAACAGCCTGGCTGCCGATCGTTGGACCATTTGTAGCTTCCGAGCAGTCTTCAGAGGCAACCCCACGTAGAGAGCGTTGCAGTAGTCTATACGGGATGTAACCAGTGCGTGGACTACCGTGGCCAAGTCAGACTGAACTTGGCATTAAGAACCAAAGATGTCATTTCTCCATTACAAAAAAATAGTCAAGGAAAAAGCACTAGGTAGAGATACGCCACTTGTAATCTTTTTACTATTCAGTGTCTCTCCAGATGTATTCATCTGGTCAATAATAGGAAGTAGCTGGGGACAGATGCCAGCCGCTTATCTCCTGCAAATCAGTTGAAGGAGCTATGATTTGAAGACCTATGATTATCACTGAAAATATACATTATCTCTGTAGAGTCAGTAAGGCAATAGACTAGAAGGATCCAAGATATCATCCATAGCCAGGCCTGTAGCGAGGGGGTGGTTTTAAGGGTTCAAACTCCCCCCGAAATGTTTCAGATTTTTTTTAAAAACCTGGTTTACTCATGAATTTTAACTGGTTAACCAAATCCCCATGCTAAGTCTATGAGATGCAAAAAATTAAGAGTCCTTCCAGAACTGTAAGTACTATCTCAAGCAAATATTGACAATTTATTCACACTGTCATTACTTGCAGCAATAGCTGATGTAGTGAAGCAACCAAGTTGTGTGTGTGTGTGTTGAATGCTCTCATTAAGGAGGCCAGACTTGGTGGAGGTGATTGACAGGGGTGGAGCTGCAGGCTATGGAAGGTTGCTCTGCCCCCTTCTGTGCTCTTTGCTTCAGCGTGAGCTAGGAGGCAGGTTTCAACTCCACCCCACCCCCAAATTTTCAACCCTCCCCAAAATTTTCACCCCCCCCCCCAAATTGTCAACCCTCCCCGAATTTTTTTCTGGCTACGGCCCTGTCCATAGCTGAATGCAAATCTTTCGGTTTGCAGTAGGAATAGGGATCCCACTGAGACTTCCAGATATTCTTAGAGTCCTGTTCCCAGTATTTCTCCTCACTTGCCATGCCAATTAAGAGTTTACAGGAGATCAAGTCCATCAACAACTAGTGGACCACAGATAATTCAACCTGGATGTATAGGATGCACATTCAAAGTCTGATTTTAGATTCTGTCTCTGGAGACAGGACATCCACACAATGTTGCAAGTAATAGACCTGTGTAACAAAACAGCTGATTATAATGTATGTTTTGAATGTGTTTATTGATGTTGGGATATAACTGCAGGCCAGCTTATGTATCGCCTGAGCTGAGACATTGCCATAGCGATGGAACCAACTGTTAGAATGTATCCAAGTAAGGGAAGTCAAAGGGGTGGAGCTAACTGCCACTTGGCAGGAGTAGGCATTTTAAAAAGTGTGTTTCTTTTGGTGAGTCTTTGGTGAGGAAGCCAAAGAAGAAAGTGGTTCTGGTGTGTTGAGAAACCGAACCAAGGGATTTAAGTCTTCAGTCTGTGTGTTTACAGAGTCTATTGGATCTGTCGGAATTAGTAATTAGCTCGTGAGCTAAGGGGAAAAGAAACCCCAGTAGAAATCCATAACTTCAGTGAGGATAGCTGATGGGAGAAAAAGGCAAGTCAGTGCCTTGAAGTGTCAATAAAAAAAAGAAAGATACTTTGTAGAGAAATAAGTTTAAAACCAGTCTGGTGGAAGTAGAAGCCATTGTTGTTGTTCATTCGTTCAGTCGTCTCCGACTCTTCGTGACCTCATGGACCAGTGCACGCCAGAGCTCCCTGTCGGCCGTCACCACCCCCAGCTCCTTCAAGGTCAGTCTAGTCACTTCAAGGATGCCATCCATCCACCTTGCCCTTGGTCAGCCCCTCTTCCTTTTTCCTTCCACTTTCCCCAGCATAATTGTCTTCTCTAGGCTTTGCTGTCTCCTCATGATGTGGCCAAAGTACTTCAACTTTGTCTCTAGTATCCTTCCCTCCAGTGAGCAGCCGGGCTTTATTTCCTGGAGGATGGACTGGTTGGATCTTCTCGCAGTCCAAGGCACTCTCAGCACTTTCCTCCAACACCACAGCTCAAAAGTAGAAGCCATACTGAGAGTTATATTGGAAGCTGTTTATATTGGAAGCTGTTTAAAGTCAACTGTAGCAACATTTAAAGGAATGTTGTACAGCTGTGAATCCTTAAATGAACATTTCCTTGATCAGTTCTTTATAATTAAGACTCATGTCTATTTATTAAGAAGATTTACCTCAGAAGAAGGCGGTTGAAGATATTGGAAGAAAGGATTCTGGTTGGGATAATGAGTTACTCCTTTTTAAAAGTGCCTCAAGTAAAAACATTTTAAATGTCAAGCCTCAGCTACACGCACCACCACTACTTTAGTCTCCTCATTGCCCTGGTATATTTATGTGTGTGTGTGTGTGTCATTTGTCGTGTTTTACAACCTGCAACTAGATGTTCATTGTAATTATTAGTGCAAATTCACACATTAAATTATGACTTGCACATATTAACCACTAAGGTCAAATACATGACATGTAAATTCAGATGCTATGATCCCAAGTTTATACAAGCACTAATGAAGATAAAGGAATTTCTTACAGACTAAAATGAAAACAGGGGAAACAGATGAGGCATGCATCTACTGTAAGCTTTTTTCTGAAACATTAAATGGCATGTGATCTTCAGCATTAAAAAGGATGAACAGAAGAAGTAAAAAAGCAATGAATTTCCATGATATAAGAAAGGTTTCATCCTACAAATGCACTCAAAATTCTATAATGAATACCCTGAGAATAGATTTCATTTCTTAGTACAGTAACATGCCCCTCCAATCAATGAAACCCAGGTTTAGGCTTCCACTCAAACAAGGAAGGATGCGCTTGATTAGTTGCGACAATATTGCAATGGAACAAAAAAATGGAAAATTAACATGTTTCTGCCTCAGCTATAGACAAAACACACATTTTAAAAGACCTGTGTATTTTCATACATGTTTTTTTGTAATTAGTATTATGGCAGCTGCAGAATCTTATTAAGGAAAGTTGTGTAAAATTGCCTTTGAAAACCACTGGGACAGCAGGACTCAGCCATAGATCTTCTGCTGTGTGCAGCAAATCCCCTTTAATTAGGGCTACCTTGCTGAATGCCTGGGGACAGCCAACAACCTATGAAGCCTTGATTTCTCAGCACATATTTTCTAGAGCTTCTGTACTCTTTGACTACAATCCTTAAACTCATCAGGAAAGAAAGACATCTCTGTTACTCTCTGGAAGCACCAAGATACCCCTATTTTTCTACCCCCATAAAAACAGTGATTTGTTGCTCTGGAGACTAGGAAATGGAGCAATTGATTCAAATTGCAGGGGAAAAGATGTCACCTAAACATTAGGAAGAGCTGTGGAATATGCTGCTTTGGAGGTTGATGGAGTCTCCCTCTCTGGAAGTTTCCAAACAGAGAAACAGGGGTGTTTTGATTGTGTGTTCCTGGATGATAGAATAGGGTTTGACTGGATAGGTCTTTGGGGTCTCTCCCAACTCTAGGATTCCGTGATTCTATGACTGTATCATACAATCATCATCATCATCATCATCATCATCATCATCATCATCATCATATTTAATTACTTATTAATTGCCCTCCATCCGAGAATGCTCTAGGCAATTTACAGCTAAATTGTAAAAGATAAAATACATACAAACAAATTAAAAATTAACAGAAATCGAATGTTCTAGTAAAAAGCCAGGTCTTAAGTGCTAGAGTAAAAGGCCCTAAGTCACGCATGGCTCTCATATAGGGCGGCAAGGAATTCCACAAGGCAGGGGCAGAAATAGAAAAAGGCCTGCGTCTGGTGCTTTCTAAGTGCACTTCCCTAGGACCTGGTATATTGAGTAAATCGAGTTGGGCTGGTCATTGCGACCTCCGATGATGGGAGAAGGAGAGGAGGTCCCTAAGGTACGATGGACCCTGGCCGTAAAGGTCAGAACTAACATCTTATACAGGCCACAGTACTCAGTTGGAAGCCAATGTAAATGTTGCGGCACTGGTGTTATATGGCATTTCATGGGCGTTCTTGTGAGTAACCTGGCTGCCGCATTCTGAACACTACGGAGCTTTCAGGTCGTAGACATCGGAAGGCCCACATACAGGGCGTTGCAATAGTCCAGCCTAGACGTAACCGTGGCATGGATGACAGTTGCCAGAGCCTCATCAGATAGGTAAGGTGCCAGTTGCCTCGCTTGTTGTAGATGGAAAAAGACCTGTTTGCTGGCAGCAGCGACCTGAGCTTCCATTGTCAGCTGTGAATCCAGGATGACACCTAAGCTCTTAACAGTGGTCGATGGAGATAGGGCGGCACCATCGAAGGTGGGTAACGGATGAGTCAGACCTGCCGGGCGGCCATGCCAGATAATCTAAGTCTTCAATGGCACAGAAATTTCAGAAAATAATTTGCTGAGTGAGGAAGATATATCAAAATAGTTTCCTTTACGAACATTACAAAAATAACACCAGTTGCCACGCAATATGTAGCCAAAGACTATAAACCAGACTAAATGACTGAATGCTAGTCACAAGAATGTTTTTTAGAAAACAACAGACATAGCATACTTAAATGTTTGGACTAAGAAAAAGATCAAATCTATCTATTCTGCTTTTGCCCTTAATATGCTTTGGTAGCACATCTGCTATGAGTGATGAACATGAAGCTTAACAACAGAGAGGGTGAAAAGACAGAAAGAATAGAAATGTAAGGTACATGCAAATCTCAGAGAAGTTGGTGGACACACTACCACCAAATGGTAGACATAACTTTGGGTCACAAACTGACACAGAGAAATCTAGAAATTTCCTTGGAAGTCTACAATGGATTGGCTGGCTAATTCAGGAATGGCAGTCGAGCTTCTTCAAATGACAACTGGCCAAATACCCATCTAAACATTCTATATACACTCAAAGCACACAAAGCAGTAGTGAGGCCCAAAACGTGATGAATATTACAGCTGATTATTCCTTGCCCACGAATTACTTTTAATGTATGTTTGTGTGTGTGTATAATTATCTGCTAGAAAGAGATATGCCAACTCAACATACAAAAACCATTTCAAACTAACATCAAGAAACTAGATGTAGGAAATACAGAGACGTTTGTTCTACTTTCTCCTGGTGCTAGATTTGTCCATAGGAAAGTACTTTTTAAGTGACAAAGATTAGCAAAAACTAGCTGAAGTCAAATAAGAGTTTTAAGACAGAAATCTTCCACATGTCTGGCTATTAACCTCACCACAGTTTAGCAGGGCAAATAACTATACTTAAATGCTGGAAAACCTATATGTGCAAATTTAACCAGCCATTCTTATATGAAAACAGGGAACACACAAAAAAATAGCTTTGCTTTATAAGGTTTGTTGTTGTCATAGTTATGTGCCTGCAAGTCATTTCCAACTTACATATCAGGGGCTGAGAGTGACTTGCCCAAGGTCATCCAGTGGGTTTTCATGGCCAAGCATCTTCAAAGCATAGCCCAATGTTTCATATGAACTGGGGGGAAATGAAGCCTGTCTGAACTCCTAAAAGTTATGTTTTTGAAAAATGTGTTGTATATATAACATTTTGATTTCATTCATTAGGCTTCAAATATACATTTGAAATATACATTGGTGTCACAAGTGGATGGTGAAGCAACAGCTCCCCCAGTGGCCAGAATTCACGCATACCCTCTTGAAGCTGGAAAGTTAAATATCCTCTGTGTGTCTGTTTATATATATGTTGTGTGTCTATGGCATTGAATGTTTGCCATGTATATGTGCATTGTGATGTGTCCTGAGTCCCCTGTGGAGTGAGAAGGGCAGTATATAAATACTGCAAATAAATAAATAAATGAGTTAATACTGGATTTCACCCTGAAACAGGCTCAAATGAGGAAGTTGATGATGGGATAGATCCTCCCCACACTGGTGCCATTCAAATGCATTGGTGGGAACATGTAGTCCAGTGGTTCTTAACCTGTGGGTCCCCAGGTGTTTTGGTCTACAACTCCCAGAAATCCCAGCCAGTTTACCAGCGGTTAGGATTTCTGGGAGTTGAAGGCAAAAACATCTGGGGACCCACAGGTTGAGAACCACTGATGTAGTCCAATACATCTGGAGAATGCAATGTTGATTAGTTTAAGCTAGTTTATCTTCCTTCCTCACTCCCCAATTCATTTTTTCTATTCTCCATGGAAATGTTTTTAAATCATTTGGAGGAATGATATATATGGAAAAAGTTCAGGTTGTTTTGAAAATGCTAAGGAAGACCTTATAAAGTACTACTCTTGTTATCTGAGGAATCATCCAAATAAGCAGCTTCTTCGGAAACAGAGAAAATAAACCCATGCAACTACAAAAACAAAAATATAGATTTATTCAGTGAAAGCATTTTCAACAAGATCCCATAGAGATCTTATTGAGTACAGTACTGTACTGAGTCAGTCATGAGAACTGTTTAGAACCAGTCATCAGTCTGCTCTTCCTTACAGAATGTTCTGATAAGGCAACTAAGCAGCAGCAGCAGCCACCCCCCCACCTCCCGCATCTGTGCTGCTTCTCCTGCTGCCTTCCAGGATTCATTTAAAGGTCCTAAATAGGTCCTAAAAGGCCTTAGATTATCTCAACACAGCACATATTGCCTCTCATGCTCACTCAAAACTTCCAGGATCAATAAAAATTGCCATCTTGAGGCTGTCGTCTATGTACTAAACTTGGATTGTAAAGGCACGTAGAGAAGCAGTCGAAAGAGCATTTTCATAATTATTTTAATTTTTTACACCTGGCACTCCAAACCCATGAAATTCTGTATCCATAGCTCCCTTCCCCCCCCCCCCCCCCAGCAAATCTTAAATTGTCATTTTACATAAGGGGCATCATTTTACTACGTCACACTATATAATTGGACTTGAGAATCCATGGATTTTGGTATTTTGTCCTGGGACGAAACCTCAGTGGATACTAAAAGTTTACTGTACATACTACCCCCCCCCCCCCAGAACTGTTTTTTTTTTCTACAAATGATTTACAAAGTCCTAAACGGTTCGGGCCCCACCTATCTCCATGATCGCACCTCCTTCTATAAACCGGCACGAACTCCAAGATCTTAAGGGGAGGCCCTCCTCTCGGTCCCACCTCCGTCACAAGCACGGTTGGTGAGGAGGAGAGAGGACCTTCTCGGTGGTGGCCCCCCGCCTCTGGAACACCCTTCCAAGGGAAATAAGACAGGCCCCATCCCTCCCCTCCTTTCGTAAGAACTTGAAAACATGGTGGTTTCAACAAGCCTTTGACAATGACCAGTTCTAACTCAGTCTTACACATTGTTGAATACAGCCTTATTCTTCCTACCAATTACCCAGATCATTTCCTCTAATTGGCCTCGAAATGAACCCGTACCTAATATTATTGTTGCCTGCCATAGCATTGCACTTAATTTCCGGGGGCCCTAAAATTTTTGGGCTTGCACAACTCTTGGCCCGGCCTTGTAAATTTTTAAATTGCCTTGAACAGGCAGGATTAGTTTTAATATATGAGTGTTATGGCGACAATTTTTATGCTTATATTGTTTTGTTAATCTTATGGTTATGTTGTTTTACTTTGTATGTGATTTTTACCTGGGAACCGCTATCAGTCCCCTCGGGGAGACAGAGCAGTATATAAATAAAGTTATTATTATCATTATTATTATTATTAAGAAAATGATACAACAAACGTAATCAATGAAAACTGAATTAAAAGCATAGCCACTGAAAATAGCCAGTTAGACAAATCCTACCAAACTGAAGAAATACTCTTCAGGGCCAACACAAATTGTGGCAATTATTGCAAAGACGAACCACTGTCTACATTGCAGCAGAGGATTCCTCTGCTGCCAGTCAGGAGTGACTTGAGAAATTGCAAGTTGCTTCTGGTGTGAGAGAATTGGCGTCTGCAAGGACGATGCCCAGGGGACATCCAGATGTTCTGATGTTTTATCATCCTTGTGAGAGGCTTCTCTCATGTCCCCATATGGGAAGCTGGAGCTGATAGAGGAAGCTCATCCGTACTCTCCTCAGATTCGAACCTCCGACCTGTCAGTCTCCTGTCCTGCCAGCCCAAGGGGTTAACCCACTGTGCTACAAGGGACTCTGCTAGCAGCAGGTGCATATTTTACATGAAAGACCTCAGCAAAGTTTGATTTAAGTAAAATACAAGAAAAAGGAAAAAGAGCCTGTAACACCAGAGCAGAAAGGCGAGAGTCTGTTGAACTCTACAACTCCTGTTAACCACCAAAATAATGGACAATGGAGCAATGGTATGTATAAGGGATACGTACATGTATATGTATGCAGATGACGTCCAAATCTGTCACTCCTTCCCACCCGTTACTAAGGAGGCTGTTCAGACATTGAACCGGTGCTTGGCCACTTTGTCGGACTGGATGAGAGTTAACAAATTGAAATTGAATCCAGACAAGACAGAGGTCCTCCTAGTCAGTTGAAAGGCTGAACAGGGCATAGGGTTACAGCCTGTGTTGGATGGGGTTACACCCTGAAGATGCAGGTTCGCAGCTTGGGAGTGATCCTGGATTCAACACTGAGCCTGGAACCCCAGGTTTCAGCGGGGCCAGGGGAGCTTTTGCACAGTTAAAGCTTGTGCGTCAGCTGCGCCCGTATCTTGGGAAGTCAGATCTGGCAACAGTGGTCCACGCTCTTGTTACATCCCGAATAGATTACTGCAACGCACTCTATGTGGGGCTTCCTTTGAAGACTGTTTGGAAATTTCAACTAGTCCAATGGGCTGCAACCAGATTACTAACCGGAGCAACATACAGGGAGCACACCACCCCCTTGTTGTGTCAGCTCCACTGGCTGCCGATCCACTTGTGAATTAAATTCAAAGTTTTGACCTATAAAGCTCTATATGGTTCTGGCCCAGCTTACTTGTCTGAATGCATCTCCCACTATATCCTGCCTTGCAGTTTAAGGTCATCCGGGGAGACCCTGCTCTCGCTCCCACCACAAATACATATGGCAGGGATGTGAAACAGGGCCTTCTCGGCTGTAGCCCCCCGCCTGTGGATCTCGCTTCCCAATGAGGTAAGATCGGCTTCATCCCTCCTGTCTTTTAAGAAGAAATTAAAGTCGTGGTTCTGGGACAAGGCTTTTGGACAGCAGTTATAAATAGTATTTTGGATATCAAATTTGACTGGAATGGTGATACAATGGTTAATACTGTTTTTATTGGGTTGTTGTAGGTTTTTTCGGGCTATATGGCCATGGTCTAGAGGCATTCTCTCCTGACGTTTCGCCTGCATCTATGGCAAGCATCCTCATAGGTAGTGAGCATCCTCACTACCTCTGAGGATGCTTGCCATAGATGCAGGCGAAACATCAGGAGAGACTGCCTCTAGACCATGGCCATATAGCCCGAAAAAACCTACAACAACCCAGTGATTCTGGCCATGAAAGCCTTCGACAATACAGTTTTTATTGTTTTAATTAATGTTCTATTTATTATTTTAATTGTTATTGTATTGCTTTGTTATATTTAATGGCATCAAATTGTGCCAAATGTAAGCCGTCCTGAGTCCCCCTTCGGGGGTTGAGAAGGACGGGATAGAAATGCTGGAAATAAATAAATAAATATTCAGTTCAAGAACATCCAGAGGGCTATTACTTTACTCCAAGAGGTTAAAATCAGCATCTTTAACTGAAGTCAGAAGGAGAAAATGCAACTAATGAAAAAAGTCCATGTATTTCTATCTCCTGTCACTTAACAAGAGACATGCTGCAGTTCTGTGCACAAGCAGTACCTTCTGAACTAACTTCAAAGGCAGATTAACATAAAGAACAATCCAAGAGTCAAACAAATGTTTTTATGGATTCAATCTTGTTGTTCATCTTCATACTTCTGAAAGCACCTTCCAAATAGGGTATGGGTATTAATTAAGACAGGAGATTTAGTTAATGAGATATAGGTCTGGGCATCTCCTTGGAGTGATGAGACCCAGCTCCTAATTCTGGAAATAACATACACTGACCACTCAGGTCTAAAACGACAATGGTAAGAGAATCGTAGAAACAGAGTTGGAAGAGACTGCATGGGCTATCTGTTCCAACCCTTGCCATACAGGAACAGAACAATCAAAGAACCCCCAACAGATGGCCATCTAACCTCTATTTAAAAGTCTTCAGAGAAGGCAGCAAGTTCCGCTGCTGAACAGCTCTTACAGTCAGTAAGTTCTTCCTAATGTTCAGGTGGAATCTCCTTTCTTGTAATTTGAACCCATTGCTCTGAGTCCTAGTTTCCAGGGCAACAGAAGCAAGCCTGCTATCTCTTCTTATGACATTTATTTATTTATTTACTTCATTTATATACCACTTTTCTCAGCCCTCAGGCGACTCAAAGCGGTTAACAGCAGCAAAATTCAATGCTAAACATCATAAAACAATTAAGGGACAGTTAAAACAATAGCATCATCAACAATTAAACATCAATATAACAGATCATTAGCGTTTCATCAGTAGAATCAGAATCCAATCTCATCATCCGTTATTCCGTGTTCCTATATTCACATATTTATATATGGCTATAATGTCTCCTCTAAACATACATGCCTCATAGGGCATGGTCTACAGACCTTTGATCATTTTAGTCACCCTCTTCTGGACACCTTCCAGCTTCTCACTATCTCTCTTGAATTCTGGTGCCTAGAGTTGGACAGAGTATCCAGATGAGGTCTGACCAACGCAGAATAAGGGGTGCCATTACTTCCCTCAATCTAGACCAGTGGTTCTCAACCTGTGGCTGTTTCAGCCTACAATTCCCAGAAATCCCAGTCAGGTTACCACTTGTTAGGATTTCTGGGAGTTGAAGGCCAAAACATCTGGGGACTCACAGGTTGAGAACCACTGATCTAGACACTATACTCATTCAGATGCAGCCCAAAATCCCATTGGCTTTTTTACCTGCAGCATCACATTGTTGGCTCATGTTCAACTTGTTGTTCACAAAGACTCCCAAGATATTTTTCCCATGTACTGTTGCCGAGCCAGGTGTCACCCATTCTGTTCAAGTCCCACATTTGAAGCCTATAAGTGCCCATATATTTTTAGGACAAGGCAGCTAACAGACTGTGAATGCTTTATAATACGTTTTTCCAAAAAGAAAAACTCTGATTTTATAGAAGATATAGGCACTAAAAATGAAACCTGACAACAGAGATTCATCAAAGAGTCTAGCATTGTAAGGAAAAGAAATCTCAAGTTAAAAAGATGACATAAGAAGGAATATTCTAACTACATTATCATATTGGTAGGATAATCATTAAGAGCCCTCATGTAGAGGCTTTCATGCCAAACACAAGGAAATGAAGAAGCAGTCGTTTTGTAGGACTCAACCTTCATTAGTGGTCCTAAGAGCAAAATACATCATCTTTATACACTATCACAGTAGGGCAACATAATCTTTTTAAAGTATTCAACACCTAGCAATATCATAGATAAATTGAAATGTATTAGTAGTATCTGAAGTTTTTCTAACTACAGATGCAAACCCCTTTTTCTCTTTACTTATGGCTGAGTTGTTCAGCGACTTCAAGTTATATTTGAAGTCCAGTGTGCACAACTCAAGTGAATGGATGCCCCATCGTTATTACTTTCTCTACTACCCTGGTTTTATTTTTTAAAGAAGTTCTATCATTTATTTAAAACAAATTACTGAAAAAAATCAGTGCTAAAGCATCTTATGCAGAGATGCTTATGACACAAAATTCATTGCAATGATATATTTCATTTACACCCTGGGTTGAATGCTGATGCCATTTAACAACATGAAGCAGATCTACATAGCACAATAGTCAAACTCAGGAAGAAACACAAGTGGAAAATGTATCTATGAATGAAAAGTTGTCATGCTCAGCCTCATTGGCCAGTATACCTCTGAGTGATTAAAGGTCCTTCACTTCACTTCCTTAACAGCCAATTCTTCTCCACGATGTAGGCTTCCTATTTGCTCATCCAACCATCCTCTCCACCATCGACCATGAAATGAAATGACCCTTCCACAAATCCTGTCTCCTTTCAAATCAGCTGTAAATGTTTAAGATACCACTGAAGAACTACCCAGTCAATTTTAACTTGTAAATTTAAATCTGCATTTTATTAGTGAGTTTCAACTTGTATTTTAAATCTGTGTATCTTGTTAGATGCATTTCAATAGGCTTGTGTTTTATCTCTCTGTTTTAACCATGTTTTAGCCAGTTTCTAAAGTATTTTTAATACAGTGCTTCTGACAGAAAATAAACCATGTTGTGCCCCATCTCAAACAGCAAGGGGTAGTGGGTAGTAAATGTGTTGTTGTTGTTGTGATTCCAAGGGTCCCTGGATGAAGCAGATAATCTAGATCCATTACAGTATGGTTTCAGGCCTGGTTATGGGACAGAGGCAGCTCTGGTCGCCTTGGTAGATTTTTTTTGTCGTATCAGAAACTGCAAGTCGCTTCTGGTGTGAGAGAATTGGTCGTCTGCAAGGACGTTGCCCAGGGGACGCCCGGATGTTTTGATATTTTATCTTCCTTGTGGGAAGCTTCTCTTATGTCCCCACATGAGGAGCTGGAGCTGACAGAGGGAGCTCATCCGCGCTCTCCCCTGATTCGAACCTGTGACCTGTCGGTCTTCAGTCCTGCCGGCACAGGAGTTTAACCCACTGCGCCACCGGGGAACTTGATAGATTACTTTTGTAGAGAACTAGACACGGGAGTGTGTTCCTGTTGGTTCTTCTGGACCTTTCAGCGGCTCATCCATGGTGGGATGGGGGGAAGGGGGCGCTGGGAGTTTTAATTATATTTATCATATTTTAATCTATTTTCACACACTGTACTATTTAATTGTTTTTTTAAACTTTTGTACTGCACTTTTTTAATTTGCCTGAAGTGTGGGATTATTAGCCGCCTTAAGTTCCCATGGGGCAACAGGCAAGGTATATCTTCGATATTTATAATAAAAGTGAATGCATGTATATATGTGCGTGATGACATTTGCAGCTGATTTCCTACTGTCTCCCATTTCTAAAAACCACAACCTCCAGCACCAACAATAGATCTGGACCACACTTGGCACACAGAAACCCTATGACCAACAGAAAATACTGGAGGGGTTCACCCTGCATTCAGAGAGCTCTGAATGCAGTGTAGACTGATATGGACCACCCTTGAGTAACAGAACAGAACATACTGGAGGGATTTGAGAGGGATCGGCCTACACAGAATCATAGAATCCTTTAGTTCAGTGGTTCTCAACCTGGGGTCCCCAGATGTTTTTGGCCTTCAACTCCCAGAAATCCTAACAGCTGGTCAACTGGCTGGGATTTCTGGGAGTTGAGGGTCCCCCTCAATCTGGGGACCCCAGGTTGAGAAACACTGCTTTAGTTGAAAGAGATCTGGTGGGCCTTTCAGTCCAACCCCCCTGCCAAGAAGCAGGAAACTCACATTCAAAGCATGATGTAAATTGTAGTCCACTCACTTCTGTATAAATTTTCTTAATGGGTCCATTCATAAAATCCCAAAATGATCATCTTTTCTATTAAATAGTGTTACAAATTATGAAATATCAAACCTGGGCATTGCTGGGTAGCTCAGCTAGTAATAATAATTGTGATTGTTATTATTTCCTCAGCACATTCATTGAGCAGACTTTTCAGATGTCATAGCCTCGGGGTTCTGGGGGGGGGGGGGGGGGGAGGCACTTACATCCCTTATTGTTCTCCCGGACATGAGCACAGGTACAAAGCACAACGGCGAGATGGGTCCACTGCTCACCCCATGTTCCATGCAAGACTTCCCAGGCCCCTTCTAGACTGCTATATAAAATAATCATAATCATAATGTTGTTTTAGCCTGCCGCCTGAAGGACAGCAGGGAGGGGGCCTTCCTGGCTTCCCTGGGAAGAAGGAAGTTCCAGAGCTGAGGGGCAGCCACCAAGAAGGAAGGCCTGCTTTCTTGTTCCCACCAATTGAACTTGAGATGGAGGTGGGACCAAGAGAAGGTCTCTCCTGAAGATCTCAGGGCCTGGGCAGGTTCGTTACAAGGGGATGCAGTTGGCCAAATAGCCTGGACCTGAACCGTCTAGTGCTTTCAAGGTCATAACCAGCACTTTGAATTGTGCTCGGTTACAGGCTGACAGCCAATGGAGAGGCTGCAACAGGGCGGTTGTCCACTCCATGAAGTCAGCCCCAGTGAGAAACTGAGCTGCAGCTCTTTGGACCATCTGAAGTTTCCGAGCACTTTTCAGAGATAGCCCCATGTAGAGCACGTTGAATTAATCCAGGAGGAATGTAACTAAGGCATGGATCACTAAGGCCAGATCTTGGCTTCTAAAGAAAATCATTCTATTAGTATTATGTTTATTTATATCCCACTTTTTCTTTCCATATGGAGACTCAAAGTAGTTCACCATAAAAACATTGCAATACAACTTAAAATATACAAATATTAAAACAGTATTAAACATCATTAATAATAAAAGCAATTCAAGATAAAACCATAAAGCATATAAAACCACAGCATCCCCTGACTAGATATTAAACACCTTCGCCTTTAAATGTGGTGTTTGAATAAAAAGGTTTTAGCCTGCCCCTGGAAAGCCATCAGGGAGGGGGCCTTTCTGGCTTCCCTGAGAAGAAGGGAGTTCCAGAGTTGAGGGGCAGCCACTGAGAAAGCCCGCTTTCTTGTTCCCACCAACCGGGCTTGAGATAGAAGTGGGACCCAGAGAAGGGCCTCTCCTGAAGATCGTTGGGCACAGGCAGGTTCATGCAAGATGTGGTCAGCCAAATAGCCTGGGCCTGAACCGTCTAGGTCAGGGGTCCTCAAACTTTTTAAACAGAGGTCACAGTCCCTCAAACTGTTGGGAGGGCCGGATTATAATTTGAAAAAAAAAAATGAATTGATTCCTATGCACACTGCACATATCTTATTTGTAGTGCAAAAACCATTTAAAAACAATACAATAATTAAAATGAAGAACAATTTTAACAAATATAAATTTATTAGTATTTCAAGTGTGGGTCTGCTTTCAGCTGATGAGATAGGATTGTTGTTGCTACTGTTGTTATGTGCTTTCAAGTAATTACAGACTTAGGTTGACCCTAAGCGAGGGCTGGGTAAATGACCTTGGAGGGCCGTATCCGGCCCCCAGGCCTTAGTTTGAGGACCCCTGGTCTACACAGCTACTTACACACCTACCTACAGGTAGGTTTTTTGCACCTACCTCCAAAAAACCTCTACATACCTCCTGTCAAGTTCAGCACTTTTAAATTTTATCCATTACATTTGGCCTGGCCTTTAGGTTTTAAATGCGTCATGGTGTCATTGTTTTTAGTGTTTTATTTATTTATTATTTATTTATTTACTTTATTTCTATACCTCTTTTCTCAGCCCTCAGGCGACTCAAACCGGTGAACAACATCGGTACAAAATATCACAAAACAAGTATAGGGCAATTAAAAACAATTATCACATAAATCATTAACATCAGTATAACAATCATTAGCGCCTCAACGGTAAAATCAGAATCCAGTCTCGTCATCCATTATTCCGTATTCCTATGTTCAATTACACTGTTTAATCAAATGCTTGTTAGAACAGCCAGGTCTTCACTTTCCTCCGAAACGCCACCAGGGAGGGAGCCGATCTGATATCTGTAGGAAGGGCGTTCCACAGCCGAGGGGCCACCACTGAGAAGACCTTGTCTCTTGTCCCCACCAAGCGTGCCTGTGATGCAGGCGAGACAGAGAGCAGGGCCTCCCCAGATGATCTTAGTATCCTAGTCGGTTCATAGGAGGAGATGCGTTCGGACAGGTAAGTCGGGCCAGAACCGTTTAGGGCTTTATAGGCTAAAGCCAGCACTGGTAGCCAGTGGAGCTGGTGCAACAGATGAGTAGTATGCTCCCTGAGTGCCGCTCCTGTTAGCAACCTGGCTGCCGAGCGCTGGACCATTTGAAGCTTCCGAGCAGTCTTCAAAGGCAACCCCACGTAGAGAGCGTTGCAGTAGTCTATGCGGGATGTAACCAGAGCGTGGACTACCGTGGCCAAGTCAGATTTGTTTTTGCTTGATGTTTTATTATTTGCTTATGAGTTTTACTGTTACTGTTCAAGGAGCTCCACTGGCTGCCGTTTATTTTCCAAGCCCAATTCAAGGTGCAGGTGCTTACCTACAAAGCCCTAAACGGTTTGAGACCATCCTACCTGATTGACCGCATCTCCGTTTATGAACCCACGCGCTCGCTTCGTTCATCCGGAGAGGCCCTGCTCGCGATTCCGCCTGCATCGCAGGCGCGTCTGGTGGGGATGTGAGACAGGGCCTTTTCTGTGGTGGCCCCCCAACTCTGGAACACCCTCCCCAAAGATATTAGACAGGCCCCTACGTTGGCAGTCTTTAGAAAGAACTTGAAGACCTGGCTGTTCCAATGTGCCTTTCCAGAATAGGAAACTCCAACAAGTCCCAGAAGCACTTTAGTAGAAAGTAAGATTGCTGGCACACTGCACCTACCCTAAAATCCCATATACCACCTGTCACATCAGCACTCTTAATCTGTACCCATTACTCTGGCCCGGCCCAGTTTTATTGTGTCTTGGTGTACTGTTTATTGCTTTGTTGTTTTTAATATTGCTTTAATTGTTTTTGATTTGCTTTAAGTTGTGTATTGTTGTGTTATGTTTTGAGGCCTTGGCTTTTGTAAGCCGCATGGAGTCCTTCGGGAGATGCTAGCGGGGTACAAATAAAGTAATAATAATAATAATAATTGTATGTTGTTGCCTTGGCCTTTGTAAGCCGCATCAAGTCCTTCGGGAGATTTTGCGAGATATAAATAAAGTTAATAATAATAATAATAATCCCTGAGGCCCCTTCCACACAACCCACATTGAGCTGGATTGTATGGCAGTGTGGACTCAGATAATCCAGTTCAAAGCAGATATTGTGGCTTTATCTGCCTTGAAATGCTGGGTTATATGGCCGCGTGGAAAGGGCCTAGGTGGAAAGCGGCGTGCGGGTTCACCTGACGGGTGTGATGCCCCATCTGCACGCGGGTTTCCCCTTCTTTGGGCTTTTGAGCCGAGGCGGGAGAGCATCCCCCGCACACATTGGAGGAGCCCTGCCTCCACGCTGCTGCTTCTTCTTCCTCTTCCCCTCGCGTTGCCACCCCCTTCTTCATCACCACCTGGCAGCATCCCTCGCCGCCTAGGCCTTTCCTCTCCTTGGGCTTAAAGGAGGACACAAAGGGGGGCCATAACTCCAACAGAGAGGCCCCCTCCTCTCTCTCTCTCTCTCTCTCAGCCCACCCCGTTCCTTCCTCACCGGAGATACTGAGCGCAAAGCAAGCTCATCCTCCGCCGCCGCTGTGGCTCGCCGCCCGCCGTCCTCACTGGCCCAGCGCCGGAGCCTCACAGCTCGGGCCTCTCCGGTGCCCAGGAGCCCGTGCCGCCGCCCCAGCAGCCGCCGCCGCTCCCTCCGGCCGCCGCCATCTTCCCGCGTCGAGCCCAGGCTCTTCCTGAAGGAGGCGGAGGGAAGGAAGGAAGGAGGGAGGGAAGAGGGAAGACCGCTCTGCGCCTGCCTCAGGAACACAACTCTCGCGAGACCCGCTCCAGCCACTGCTACTCCTACCGCCGCCTCCTCTGGCTCACGGCGTCCGCGGCCAGAAGCCGGGCGAGCTTCCCCGTCCGCGACCGCCTCCCCACCATTCAGCGCTCACTTCCGGACGCGGCCCCAAGCCCGACGGGACACACTTCCGCCCTGGTGCCACCGCCAACCTCTTCCCTCGCCCGCTCGCGCCCTGAAAGCCCAGGTTCCTATTGGCTGCGCGGGTGTCCTAGCAACCGGTAGTGCGTGGGAGGGAGGAAGGAAAGGAAGGAAGGAAGGAATCGCGGTGTGAGTGGTCGCCACGGCAACCGCGGCCTCGGCTTGGTCCCCTCCTGCTCTCCCTTCCCTCGCCTCAGCTTGACCCACCGCAGCCTTGGCCTGACACCTGTGTAGGCCGCTCTCACCTGCAGCCAAAGGGCAAGCTTCCCAGGGCCAGATATTCCAGTTCAAAGCAGAAAATGTGGGGTTTTATTTAGCCTTAGGGCTCTTCCACACAGCCCTATATCCCAGAATATCAAGGCAGAAAAATCCCACAATATCTGCTTTGAAGGGAGTTATCTGAGTCCACATTCAGATGATGTGGGATTTTCTGCCCTATATTCTGGGTTATAGGGCTGTGGAAGGGCCCTGAGTGTGTTCACAGATAGCCCAGGGTCCTTGTTGTTGTTCATTCGTTCAGTCGTTTCCGACTCTTCATGACTTCATAGAATCACAGAATCCTAGAGTTGGAAGAGACCTCATGGACCATTCAGTCCAACCCCCTGCCAAGAAGCAGGAATGTTGCATTCAAATCACCCCTGACAGATGGCCATCCAGCCTCTGTTTAAAAGCTTCCAAAGAAGGAGCCTCCACCACACTCCGGGGCAGAGAGTTCCACTGCTGAACAGCTCTCACAGCTAAGAAGTTCTTCCTCATGTTTATTTTATGTATTTATTTATTATTCGAACTTATATGCGGCCACTCCCCTGGGGCTCAGAGAGGGCCATCCAGCCTCTGTTTAAAAACTTCCAAAGAAGGAACCTCCACCACACTCCGGGGCAGAGAGTTCCACTGCTGAACGGCTCTCACAGCTAAGAAGTTCTTCCTCATGTTTATTTTATGTATTTATTTGTTATTCGAACTTATATGCGGCCACTCCCCTGGGGCTCAGAGAGGGCCATCCAGCCTCTGTTTAAAAGCTTCCAAAGAAGGAACCTCCACCACACTCCGGGGCAGAGAGTTCCACTGCTGAACGGCTCTCACAGCTAAGAAGTTCTTCCTCATGTTTATTTTATGTATTTATTTGTTATTCGAACTTATATGCGGCCACTCCCCTGGGGCTCAGAGAGGGCCATCCAGCCTCTGTTTAAAAGCTTCCAAAGAAGGAGCCTCCACCACACTCCGGGGCAGAGAGTTCCACTGCTGAACGGCTCTCACAGCTAAGAGGTTCTTCCTCATGTTTATTTTATGTATTTATTTATTTTTCGAACTTATATGCGGCCACTCCCCTGGGGCTCAGAGTGGCTTACAAGAATGGCTAAAAATCTAACACAATTTAAAAACAATTTAAAACAATTTAAAAACAGCAATATCACAAATCAAAGGCCTGTCGAAACAGGTATGTCTTACATGCCCTGCGGAAAGCTGATAAGTCCCGCAAGGCACGGACTTCAGGTGGCAGAGTATTCCAGAGTGATGGTGCCACTGCTGTGAAGGCTCTGCGTCTGGTTGCTGTTAGACACAAGGTCTTGACACTGGGAATTTCCAACAGATCTTGGTCCTCAGAACGGAGGGATCTCTGGGGTTGGTAGGGGGTGAGGCGGTCCCTCAGGTACATCGGCCCCAGACCATGCAAGGCCTTAAAGGTGAGTACCATCACTTTGAAAGTGATCCGGTGCTCAATTGGTAACCAATGCAGCTGTAGTAAGATTGGTGTTATGTGGCATCTCGTCGGAATTCCCGCAAGAAGCCGAGCAGCTGCATTTTGTACCAACTTGAGCTTCCGGATCACCGACAGAGGAAGGCCAATGTAGAGGGTGTTACAGTAGTCCAGTCTTGAGATGACCGTAGCCTGGATCACCGTAGCTAGGTCGTCCCTGGACAGGTAGGGGGCCAGCCGTCTAGCCTGCCGCAGATGAAAAAGGGCGGTTCTGCTCACGGCGGAGACCTGGGCCTCCATCGTCAGCAGAGGGTCCAAAAGGACTCCCAGACTTTTTACCAATGGTGACGGGATTAGCGCCTCGCCATCGAGGGTAGGCAGCTGGACATCCCCAATGTCCGGTTGACCCAGCCATAGGATCTCCGTCTTTGCTTTGTTCAGATGGAATCTCCTCTCTTGTAGTTTGAAGCCATTGTTCCGCGTCCTAGTCTCCAGGGAAACAGAAACCAAGCTTGCTCCCTCCTCCCTGTGGCTTCCTCTCACATATTTATACATGGCTATCATATCCCCTCTCAGCCTTCTCTTCTTCAGGCTAAACATGCCCAGCTCCTTAAGCTGCTCCTCATAGGGCTTGTCCTCCAGACCCTTGATCATTTTAGTCGCCCTCTTCTGGACACATTCCAGCTTGTCAATATCTTTCTTCAATTGTGGTGCCCAGAATTGGACACAATATTCCAGGTGTGGTCTAACCAAAGCAGAATAGAGGGGTAGCATGACTTCCCTAGATCTAGACACTATGCTCCTATGGATGCAGGCCAAAATCCCATTGGCTTTTTTGCCGCCACATCACATTGTTGGCTCATGTTTAACTTGTTGTCCACAAGGACTCCAAGATCTTTTTCACACGTACTGCTCTCGAGCCATCATTGTCCCCCATTCTGTATCTTTGCATTTCGTTTTTTTCTGCCTAAATGGAGTATCTTGCATTTGTCCCTGTTGAACTTTATTTTGTTCATGGACCAGTCCACACCAGAGCTCCCTGTTGGTCGTAACCACCACCAGCTCCTTTAAGGTGAATCCAGTCACTTCAAGGATACCATCCATTCATCTTGCCCTTGGTCGGCCCCTCTTCCTTTTTCCTTCAATTTTCCCCAGCATCATTGTCTTCTCTAAGCTTTCCTTTCTTCTCATGATGTGGCCAAAGTACTTCATCTTTGCCTCTACTATCCTTCCCTCCAATGAGCAGTCGGGCTTTATTTCTTGAAGTATGGACTGGTTGGATCTTCTGGCAGTCCAAGGCACTCTCAGAACTTCCCTCCAACACCACAGTTCAAAAGCATCTATCTTCCTTCCCTCAGCCTTCCCTTTGGTCCAGCTCTCACATGTGTAGATGACTATGGGGAATACCATTGCTTCAACTATGCGGATCTTTGTTGCCAGTGTGATGTCTCTACTCTTCACTATTTTATCGAGATTGGTCATTGTTCTCCTCCCAAGAAGTAAGAGTCTTCTGATTTCCTGGCTACGGTCTGCGTCTTCAGTAATCTTTGCACCTAGAAATACAAAGTCTGTCACAGCCTCCACGTTTTCTCTCTCTATTTTCCAGTTGTCAATCAGTCCGGTTGCCATAATCTTGTTTTTTTTTATGCTTAACTGCAACCCAGCTTTTGCGCTTTCTTCTTTCACCTTGACTAAAAGGCCACACAGCCCTATATACCAGAATATCAAGGCAGAAAATCCCATAATATCTGATTTGAACTGGGTTATCTGAGTCCACACTCAGATAATGTGGGATTTTCTGCCTTGATATTCTGGGATGTAAGATCATCTGGAGAGGCCCTGCTCTCGGCCCTACCAACATAGCAAACATGATTGGTGGGGACAAGGGACAGGGCCTTCTCATTAGTGGCCCCCGCCTGTGGAACGCTCTTCCCAGAGACACTTATGACAATGATTTGACCCGGACTGGATTTTAGACTCTGATTTTAATAGGCATGTGTTAATCAATTATTTTGTTTATTGTTTTAATATTTTAATATATTGTTGATTGTTTTATTATGATGGTATTTGTGAGGCCGCCCTGAGTTCCCCTCTTAGGGGTGAGAAGGGTGGGGAATAAATGTAGGAAATAAATAAATGTAGGGCTGTGTGGTAGGGGCCCTGAGTGTGTTCACAGATAACCCAGGGTCCTTCCACACAGGCCTATATCCCAGAATATCAAGGCAGAAAATCCCACAATACCTGCTTTGAACTGGGTTATCAGAGTCCACACTTGATATCTGAGTCGCAGCCTTGATATTCTGGGATATAGGCCTGTGTGGAAGGGCCCGAGTGTGGACTCGGATAACCCCGTTCAAAGCAGATATTGTGGGATTTTCTGCCTTGATATTCTGGGATACAGAGCTGTGTAGAAGGACCCAGAGAGAGATTTATTTGCCCAAGGTAAACTTCAGTAAACTTTCATGGCTGAGCAGGCATTCAAACTCTTATCTCCAGAATTGTAATCAGATGCTCAAATCTGTACACCAGGCATCCTCTAACTGCGGCTTTCCAGCAGTTTGGTCCTTCACCTCCCAGAATTCCTGACAATTGAACAAGCTCATTGGGGCTTTTGGGAGTTGGAGACCCAAACAGCTGGAGGGCCGCAGTTTGAAGATGCCTGCCCAATACCATACTCGCTCTCTGTTTTGTATATTCTGTTTGTACTCTGATTTAATCAATATTCTTAGTACTTCTAGAGCACATCCTGGCATGGTTCTGGATTCATGCCATGTTAATGAAGTGCAGAAGGAGGCCAAAAAGCAGTCAATACATTTTCTTCTACAGTCAGGAAATATTTCCTGCTGCATCATGGTTTTGATATAAGGCAGCATCTTGGTATTAAGACATTTTCCCTGAGAATGATTTGACACCAAAAGAAAATCCATACATCACTTCCAAGCCCTTCATCACAAATGGGGATCATTTTGCATGCATGTATCTAATGTGGCCAAGTTCTTAGTGGGATGGGCATACCAAGCCACCTTGTCTCTCTCCTGAGGAATCTGTACAAGGACCAAGTAGCAACAGTCAGAACTGACCACGGAACAACAGACTGGTTCAAGATTGGGAAAGGCGTACGGCAAGGCTGCATACTCTCACCCAACCTTTTTAACTTGTATGCAGAACACATCATGCGATGTGCGGGCCTGGATGAATGCAAAGCTGGGGTGAAAATTGCTGGAAGAAACATTAACAACCTCAGATATGCAGATGACACCACTCTGATGGCCGAAAGCGAGGAGGAGCTGAGGAGCCTTCTAATCAAGGTGAAAGAAGAAAGCGCAAAAGCCGGGTTGCAGCTAAACGTCAAAAAAACCAAGATTATGGCAACAAGAATGATTGACAACTGGAAAATAGAGGGAGAAACCGTGGAGGCCGTGACAGACTTTGTATTTCTAGGTGCAAAGATTACTGCAGATGCAGACTGTAGCCAGGAAATCAGAAGACGCTTACTTCTTGGGAGGAGAGCAATGTCCAGTCTCGATAAAATAGTGAAGAGTAGAGACATCAGACTGGCAACAAAGATCCGCCTAGTCAAAGCCATGGTATTCCCTGTAGTCACCTACGGATGTGAGAGCTGGACCTTAGGGAAGGCTGAGCGAAGGAAGATAGATGCTTTTGAGCTGTGGTGTTGGAGGAAAGTGCTGAGAGTGCCTTGGACTGCGAGAAGATCCAACCAGTCCATCCTCCAGGAAATAAAGCCCGACTGCTCACTGGAGGGAAAGATACTAGAGACAAAGTTGAAGTACTTTGGCCACATCATGAGGAGACAGGAAAGCCTAGAGAAGACAATCATGCTGGGGAAAGTGGAAGGCAAAAGGAAGAGGGGCCGACCAAGGACAAGATGGATGGATGGCATCCTTGAAGTGACTGGACTGACCTTGAAGGAGCTGGGGGTGGTAACGGCCGACAGGGAGCTCTGGCGTAGGCTGGTCCATGAGGTCACGAAGAGTCGGAGACGACTAAACGAATGAACAACAACAACATCTAATGTGGCAAGCATTTTCATATAAATATCAAAGTTTATTTAAATGAAGTGTAGGTCCCCCAACAGAAATGATCTTCTGACATTCCTCTTGCAAGGACAAGAAAGATCCAACATAATCAGAGTAAGCCTTTTTATTCTGAAAGCTATCAAGAAAAGAGCACATTTCCTGAGAAAGAACCAGGAAAATAAGATTCCGATTGTAAATAGGTCAGCTGCTGTCCTCTCCTTTTTTTTCCTTGTATTTTATTCATGTTGTATTTTGAAATGGTCATATGACTAGTGAAATAAATAAATAATTATTAAATGAAGTGGGAAAATTTGGAACTAGATGTTTGTTACACGCCTGATTTCTGGGATGAGCAAGATTTATTCAGAAAAAATACCCTTTCCTTTCCTCAGTGGGTTTTCATTGGCTTGGATTTGTACCTGAGAGTCGTGATCCAATACTCAATCCAATACATCACACTGGCTCTCAGGGAGGAGTTTAGGACTACAGAAATCACATTGGCTCATCCAAAGTGACTGAGATGGGTCTTTAAAGACAGCCCCTACGTTGGCAGTCTTTAGGAAGAGCTTGAAGACCTGGCTATTCCGGTGTGCCTTTCCGGAATATGAAAACCCCAGCAACACGTCCCAAAAGCACTTCATTAGAGATTAAGATTGTCCGCACATTGCACCTATCCAAAAATACTTATATATCACTCAGCATACTCAGCACTTTTTAATCTGTGCCCATTACATTTGCCCGGCCTAGTTTTTGTATCACGGTGTGTTGTTGTATTGTTTACTGTTATTGCTTTAATGTTTTTGTTTTGCTTTTGGTTTATATGTAATTGTTATATTACCTCACCATCCAATTGCCATCTGTGTCTCTGCTGCCTTTTTCCAAATACCATTATTTTTTATTTTGTCTTATTGATGATTAGAGAGCTATTCTGGCAATAGGAGACAATGGTTAGATACGGGAGATTTAACAGCATCCCTTATAATGAACGGAGTTGCATCTGCAGGGCACCTGAAATTGAGGATATAGCACACATATTGTTTGATTGCAAATTGTATCAAAAGGTGAGAGACTTCCACCTTGGTCCATATATCAAACGGACAATGTATTGGGATTCTCACATCAGAACAACATATTTTATGTGTGGCCAAGACCCAAAAATAACATATAAAACAGCTCTGTACTTAAGCAAAACAATACGTCTGAGAACCACATATGTAGGGCTGATTGGGGTAAATTGTAGGGGTGATAATGAAATATGATGTATATACTCAGCTTGATCAGTTTATCAGTTTTATCATGTCTTATCATATGTATTTACTGTATTATTGTAAGTGTCTTATTTTAACTTTCTACGTGGAGTGTGATCAGGTCTTGTCAGGCCTTGTTCTGTTTCTTATTGTGATATGGCCTAAGGGCTAATCAATAAAATTACTACTTACTACTAATTGTTATATTGTTGTTTTATTGTGGCCTTGGCCTTTGTAAGTCGCATCAAGTCCTTTGGGAGATGCTAGCGGGGTACAAATAATAATAATAATAATAATAATAATAATAATAATAATAATTTAGTTTGGTTCCCAAAGCCTTGGTGTGTGGCCTTGGGCAAGTCACTCTGGCAGGCAGGCGGGCAGGCACATGTTAATCCAGATGGTGTTACAGAGAAAGACCACAGTGTTTCTCCACAGTTTCAGACAAATTGTTTCCCCAGGTGAACTGGGAGATGCTGGAAGTTGAACCTGGGACCTTCTGTTGTAAGGAGAACTTAGGGAATGATGCAGTTACACAGTATGTTTTTAACTATGCTTATACTAAGTGATGAATAGGAAAATTGTATTAATCAGTATTAAAAAACTACCAAAATACAGTTATTTTCTTACTGCTATTATAACTATGTAATAATCCTCTTTGCACTATATAATAAATGGATATAAACGTGATGGAACAATTAATGTCACATAGATTTTGTAAGAGTAGACAGCGATCTAATCAAACCATTATATTCAAAGAGAATAATCAGTGCTGCTTCATTATCCATGTGGGGGCCACAAGGGGGTGCTAGATAGAGAAGAGTAGTCCATTTTAGGCGGGAAGGGGGGTTTGAAGGATTAAAACCATTTTCCTATTATTCCCCCCACCCATGTCGCTAATGGAAACAACACTCGTTTATGAAATGGGAAGTGGGGAGAGGGAATAACCAGCAAAAATGGGGAAAATTGTTTTCTTTCTTCAACCCTCTCCACCACAAAATGGACTATCCATCTCTGTCTATCGCCCCCTTGTGGCCTCTGCCCAGGTAATAAAACTATACCGAATAATCATATGATGATAATATTATAAGACATTGTTTCAAAGCAGTTGCATTTCATTTCCCCCCTGTGGTTTCGCATCGAGAAAACCTATGAATAGCCTCGTAACATAACCTCCTGCTCCTATTTTATCTCATTATAGTTTGTTAACTGTTTTTATCCTGAATATGTGGCCTGCCCATTGTCATCACTACCGTGATTGTGTTTATTGGAATGTTCATTTTATGATTCTTTTCCCCTTTTAATGTCATTTTGATAATGTTATTGTTGTCTGTTGTTTATGCTTTGATTTTATTGCTGTAATATGTTGTCCAGGCTTGGCCCCATGAAAGCCGCTTCAAGTCCCCATTGGGGAGATGGTGGCGGGGCATAAATAAAGTTTATTATTATTCTATTTTTATTAACATGATACCAGTGTTGACAGTGGTGCAATAACTCACTAACACTACTGCAGCAAGAATCCATGTTTTGTTATGGGTATCCCTTGTGTACACTTCACATTCTTGTTCCCAAGTTATGACCATTCAACTTCCAATGAGTAGATAGAGATGAGTAGATGGAGAGGACCCCTAGCTCTATAGTCATTACTTCCCCCTTTGGGTTGTTGTCGGTTTTCCGGGCTTTATGGCCATGTTCTAGAGGCATTTTCTCCTGACGTTTCGCCTGCATCTATGGCAAGCATCCTCAGAGGTAGTGAGGTCTGTTGGAAGAAGGAAAATGGGTTTATTTATCTGTGGAAAGACCAGGGTGGGAGGCTTCGACAATACTTCCCCCTTTTATTGTGATATCATGAGATGTATTCAAATTTTCAATGTCGCCTGTATGAACTCCTGGGACAGGCAGCAACATGTTTAGTACTGCTTTGAGTCCCCCCAGGGGTGAGAAAGGCAGTATATAAATACTGTAAATAAATAAATAGGACTGCAACATACACAAACACTCCCCAAACACATACTATTTCCCTTCCTTTTTTCAAAATTCACTTCCCCAATAAAGTCTAACTGAATACATCCTCAGACTATGTATCCTAAAATATACTTTGCAACTAGGAGATAAGTTTCAATGAATATAGAAAACATAACTTAGTAGGATTGAACTGTTGATATGTTGATGTTATGTTTGCTTACAATTGTACCTGCACAGCGGCACAGACTTGAATCCATTTATTTTGGATGTAAACCATGGATGGAGGCCACTATAATCCAAATTTGCGTAAGATTCAGAGTTGCTTGTACACATGTACAAAACATATCCAATATGAAGTGGTCGGAAAACATGTGCCTTTTTTCAGATAATAGAGATTGATTGGCTCTTGAACTTTTTGAAATAGTATATCTTCATAAAATAGGCTGCAGTCTATACAGAGAACCACTCAACAGTGCCTGACAGTTAGATGCTTTGTACCAGAAGATTATCCGTCCCATCCCTGAATCCAATCAATTTAACACAGTTGGGGGATTTAGGTTAGTGCGTTCCACTGATTTGTCCTCTTCCTGCCTCCATTTCCTCAGCAGCAGTATATCTCATTTACAGAAGAGAGAGAGAAAATACCCTGCTTAGTTTTCAGAGAGAAAATGGCTGTTCTTGTTTTATGCTTGTTTTTCATAACAATCAAGATTGCAGTTTTAAAAAGGAATCTGAATCACTGTTAAGGTTAAAATGGAGGTCTTTGTGTTTAGCCCAGGAAAAGGAATAAGAAGAGGTGCACTGGACCAGACTAAAAGCCCATCTAGTCTAAGAGTAGTCAAATATTGGCAGCCCAAAAGTAGGACAAAGGGTCAAAAGCACCGTCCTATTCTTTCTCATCAGTAACATATATAGACAAGCATACAGCTTCTAATGTTGCAGAGCATATATCCATGTACACATACATCCACCTAATGATGTGTCAGCTCCACTGGCTGCCGGTTCAGTTCCGAGCACAATTCAAGGTGCTGGTTTTGACCTACAAAACCCTTTACGGTTCCGGTCCAGTGTATCTGTCCGAACGTATCTTCCTCTATGTCCCACCCCGGAAATTGAGATCATCTGGAGAGGCCCTGCTCTCGACCCCATCGCTATCACAAGTGAGGCTGGTGGGGACGAGGAGCAGGGCCTTCTCAGTGGTGGCTCCTCAACTGTGGAACTCACTCCCGGGGGAAATTAGGGCATCAACATCCCTCCTCTCCTTCAGGAGGAAGGTAAAGACGTGGTTGTGGGACCAGGCCTTTGGGCAATCTGACAACTAAATATGGACAACCAGATGGATAGGACTGAAAGGACTGACAATTGTGGAATTGGAATTTGAACTATGAGTTTTGAAACGCTGACCATCAATGAGGAGAAATGGTTTGTATTGGTTTTATTGCTTTTATTGGTTTTATGGTTGTTTTTGCCTTACAATAATTATTGTTTTCTGTTAATTGATGTTATTGCTAGAATTGCTGTTTTCTGTTAACTGATGTTATTTGTCTTATTGCTGTTATGTGATGCGGGCATCGAATTGTGCCTTGCTTTTGTAAGCCGCCCTGAGTCTCCTCCGGGGTGAGAAGGGCGGGGTAGAAGCAACCGAAATAAATAAATAAATAAATAAATAAATAAATAAATAAAATAGCACTACCTTTTTATTTACTTTGAATCTCCCACCATTCAACTTCTGTAGATGATTCTCGGTTCTAGTTTTATAAGAGGGAGAAGAAAATATCTCTGAGCCCTTCCACAAAAGATTCCCCCAGGCACTAACAAGTCACACCAAAAAACTGCCAGACAATAATAATAATAATAATAAACTTTATTTATACCCTGCCACCCTGCCACCATCTCCCCCAACAAGGACTCGTAGCGGCTTACATGGGGCCAAGCCCGAATTACAATACAAAAAAGTACAAGAGTCCTTTGTCCCGCCCTAGACATTCCACAGATATATAAACATAATGTTCCTAGTTCCAACAGACATCACAACCTCTGAGGATGCTTGCCACAGATGCAGGTGAAACGTCAGGAGAGAATGCTTCTAGAACATAGCCATATAGCCTGAAAAACCTACAACAACCTAGTGATTCCAGCCATAAAAGCCTTCGACAATAAAAAGAGTTGAATATTTCATTCAGATTATTTTGAATAGAAAATCGAGCTATAAATATCATAAACAGTCTCCAGGTGAAAAGATGTCATGCTTTTAGCAGTCACTTGAGTTCATTCATAGAAGAAAAAAGTCTGTTAAGAATCTGGGCTAAACATTCCAAGGAACACTGCTAGAACTTGAATATACGTTAGCTTTAATATTGCCCAGTGAGCTCATATTTTAATAAGACTCTTTGTGTGCTGTCGCGCACTGGGCCTGTAAAGAATTTCCTTTAGAACAGGACATGCAACCTTTGCCCAGCGGGAAGCCAGGGGGCTCAAAGAGAAGTTCTCGGAGGTTTTCCACCACAAATAGTCTTTAGATGGCTTGTGAAGTATAACAAAGTCCTTTATTAATGAACAAACAAACAGAAACTCCTCTTGTCTTCAGAAAGTTAAACAAATGATTCCAGGCTTTTGTGCAACTGGTAGCTTCCTAAACTTGCCCACAAAGGACAGGCAACTGTCTTCAATAACTTCTTCTTTACTTTAAAGGAAAGTCCCCTTTTTAACTTGTCCCAGGCTGACTGTAATCTAACCCTTACTGATGTGGGCTCCGCTACTGGGTCGAACTGCTTCTCAAACGCCGAGTGGACCTACTAGTAAAGGCTTAGATGTTCTCCAGCTGGAGTTCTTTGGTCTTTATGGCTGTTTCCCTGGAAATCTTTGGAGACTCTTAAGACTGTTTTCCCCCGGAAAGTCTTAAGGATTGAAGCTTTTGTACAGGGGAAGCTTGCACATGTCCTGTACATTAGCTTTCCTTGCTGAGACTAACTAAATTGCCCTGAGCAAGGGGCAGGACCAAAGCTTAACGATGATGGACAGGTGACTTGCCCTATGACTGCAACCAAAGGAAGCCACCTATCTGCAGAGTCCCTGAAACCTAGGACTGCAGGCCCATAGCCAGGATTTTGTTTCGGGGGGGGGGGGGCTGAGTTTGGTTCGGCGAATTAGGAGCCAAGGGACATGGCATTAGTCAGGACCAAAGTGTGACACAAAAATGAAACAAGAAATGCGGAGGCAGGATTAAGAAGCAACCCTGAGAGGTCAAGAGTGAAGGACACATCAGGAGAAATGAGTCAAGACTGAAGGACAAACCAAGCTAGTGCTCAGGAACACCTTGTGGTTCAAGGAAAGTTGAATCATAATCATAAAATGAACCCCTTTTATCAAACTTCCTGTCCCAGAGAACTTAGAATCATAGTATCATAGAGTTGGAAGAGAACTCATGGGCCATCCAGTCCTTACTTACTTAGGTGATCCCTCATTTTCCGAGGAGGAGTGTCTTCTAGTATTCTTGTGGGCCCGTATGTGGCTGTGGAGCCCTATTCTTGCTCTGCATCTTCTTCCGCAGTGAGGGCATTGGTTTCCAGGTGGAAGGCGGTCTCGGTCAGGGTTGGCTTGACGCGCCTTCCTCTTGGCACGCTTCTCCCTTTCGTCCTCCATTCGTGCCTCTTCAAATTCTGCAGCACTGCTGGTCACAGCTGACCTCCAGCTGGAATAGTCAAGGGCCAGGGCTTCCCAGTTCTCAGTGTCTATGCTGGAGTTTTTAAGGTTGGATTTAAATCTCTTTTCCTGCCCACCAACATTCCATTTTCCATTCTTGAGTTCGGAATAGAGCAACTGCTTTGGGAGACGGTGGTCGGGCATCCGGACAATGTGGCCAGTCCAGTGGAATGGATGGCGGAGGACCGTCGCTTCAATACTGGTGGTCTTTGCTTTTTCCAGCATGCTGACGTTTGTGTCCTTGTCTCCCCAAGAGATTTGCAGGATTTTCCGGAGGCAGCGCTGATGGAATCGTTCCAGGAGTTGCATGTGACATCTGTAGACAGTCCACATTTCACAGGCATATAGCAGGGTTGGGAGGACAATAGCTCTATAGACAAGCACCTTGGTATCCCTACGGATGTCCTGGTCCTCAAACACTCTCTGCTTCATTCGGAAAAATGCTGCGCTCGCAGAGCTCAGGCGGTGTTGTATTTTGGTGGAGAGGTGGCTGCCAAGGTAGCAGAAATGATCAACATTTTCTAATGTTACACCATTAAGCTTTATCACTGGCATTGGAGAGGGGTTGGCTGGTGTCTGCTGGAACAGCACCTTGGTTTTTTCGATGTTCAATGACAGGCCGAGCTTCTCGTATGCTTCTGCGAAGGTGTTTAGAGTGGCTTGTAGATCTTCTTCTGAATGCGCACAGATGACGTTGTCATCAGCATACTGGAGTTCTATAACAGATGTTGTTGTAACCTTGGTTTTGGCTTTCAGTCTGCTGAGGTTGAATAGCTTGTAGATCTTCAGATAGATGATTCCGATTCTGTCTGATAGATAATTTCCACTCCGGTGGGAAGCTTCCCATCAACAAGGTGAAGTATCATAGCGATGAAGATGGAGAATAAAATTGGGGCAATAACACATCCCTGTTTGACACCGGATTCCACTTTAAATGAGTCACTTTGGGAGCCATTGCTGTCCAAAACTGTTGCCATCCAACCCCCTGCCAAGAAGCAGGAAAATTGCATTCGAAAGCACCCCCAACAGATGGCCATCCAGCCTCTGTTTAAAACTTTACAGAGAAGGAGGAGCCTCCACCACACTCCGGGGCAGAGAGTTCCACTGCTGAATGGCTTTCACAGTTAGGAAGTTCTTCCTAATGTTCAGATGGAATCTCCTCTCTTGTAGTTTGAAGCCATTGTTCCTTGTCCTAATCTCCATGGAAGCAGTAAACAAGCTTGCTCCCTCCTCCCTATGACTTCCTCTCACATATTTATACATGGCTATCATATCTCCTCTCAGCCTTCTCTTCTTCAGGCTAAACATGCCCAGTTCTTTAAGCCGCTCCTTATAGGGCTTGTTCTCCAGACCCTTGATCATTTTAGTCGGCCTCCTCTGGACACATTGCAGCTTGTCAATATCTCTCTTCAATTGTGGTGCCCAGAATTGGACACAATATTCCACATGTGATCTGACCAAGGCAGAAGAGAGGGGTAAGAATGACTTGCCTGGATCTAGACACTAGACTCCTATTGATGCAGGCCAAAATCCCATTGGCTTTTTTGCCACTGCATCACATTTTTAGCTTAATAGAATTAAATAGAAAAGTGTTTTTGTATGGGGTGCGTGAAACAGCAGAAATCCATCCTGTTTTCATTCTGTTTTTGGGAAGATTCTGGAAGATTAGGAGGGGAGCTGTTTGGATTCATAATTTGTAATTCAGGATCTGGAGTTCCATTTCTGTTTTGAAATCTTCCCAAAAACAAACCAAAATTTGAAACAAAAATACAACAAAACCAAAATAGATTTCTGCCATTTTGCACACTTCTAAGTGCTTCCGAAAATTATTCATTCGGGCTTTCCTAAAACTTGTTGCAAATAAGGTGCTCTATGGCTTGAAAACTGACAACTTAGTTGACATTAATGAAATGTGTTGCCCATTTTACATTTAAGAAGTCCTGTAACCTGATGCAGAGAAATGATGGGATTTGGGTTTGGACAAACAATAATACCCTGAGACTAAAGCCCTGTCAGGTGTTACTAAAGTACTCCATATGCCAAGGAGAAAGCCTGCCAAATCAGGTTTGCTCTCTCCCCTCCTGGTGGTGACTTTCCACACACAAAATTGATGTGTCTGAATAGGACTAAAGGATCTAACGTCCCTACTAATACTGATTTGGAAAGATTTCTCAATACAGGGAGGGCTAAGGATTCTTAGCCCTGGGTTGTTGTAGGTTTTTTCGGGCTATATAGCCATGGTCTAGAGGCATTCTCTCCTGACGTTTCGCCTGCATTTATGGCAAGCATCCTCAGAGGTAGTGAGGGGTAGTGATTCTTAGCCCTGTTATATTATTGCACATTATTCAGTGCCTCAATATTTGCAGTTGCACCACATAAAGCCAAAGACTCCAACTTTGGGTCCTATAAGCCTCTAACACTCCAGTAAAGGATTGCTGCCTTGGCGAGGCACTGGAGCTTGAGCACCTCAATGATGCCAAGAGCGAAACCGTGAAGGGACACTCAAGACAGGACAGTCATGGCAGAGAGGTCAGACCAAGCGTGATCCCTGGGGAAGGTAATGGCAACCCACCCCAGTATTCTTGCCAAGAAAACTAAATGGATCAGAACAACCAGAGATGATATTATTATTATTATTATTATTATTATTATTATTATTATTATTATCTTTATTTGTACCCTGCTAACATCTCCCAAAGGACTCGGTGCAGCTTAAAAAGGCCAAGGCCCTCAATAAAACAACAGAATAACAAATACAACAATAAAAGCAAACCAATAAACATTAAAGCAATAACACTAAACATTACACAATAACATCATGACACATTTAAAAACTAAATGTAATGAATAAAATTAAAAGTGCTGGACATGATAGGTGAAATGTAAGGATTTTAGGGTAGGTGCGATGTGCAGGCAATCTTAACTCTCTGGTAAAGTGCGTTTGGGACATGATGCTTGGAGTTTCCTATTCTGGGAAGGCACACTGGAACAGCCAGGTCTTCAAGCTCTTCCTAAAGACTGCCAATATTGGGGCTTGTCTGATGTCCTTGTGGAGAGAGTTCCCGAGTCGGGGGGCTACCACAGAGAAGGTCCTGTCCCTCGTCCCCACCAAATGCGCTTGCGAAACAGGTGGAATCGTGAGCAGGGCCTCTCCAGGTTCATGTGGGTTCATATACGGAGATGCGATCATGCAGGTAGGCGGGTCCCAAACAGTTTAGGGCTTTGTAGGTGACCACCTGCACCTTGAATTGGGACTGGAAAATGAATGGGAGCCAATGGAGCTCCTTAAACAGTAGGGTTGACCTCTCTGTAAGGATCATCAGTTATGGGTTGTTGTAGGTTTTTTTGGGCTATATGGCCATGTTCTAGAGGCATTCTCTCCTGATGTTTTGCCTGCATCTATGGCAAGCATCCTCAGAGGTAGTGAGGTGAGGTACCTCACTACCTCTGAGGATGCTTGCCATAGATGCAGGCGAAACGTCAGCAGAGAATGCCTCTAGAACATGGCCATATAGCCCAAAAAAGGTAGTGAGGTGGGGTACCTCACTACCTCTGAGGATGCTTGCCATAGATGCAGGCGAAACGTCAGTAGAGAATGCCTCTAGAACATGGCCATATGTTCAGAACATCGCCTGCATCTATGCCAAGCATCCTCAGAGGTAGTGAGGTACCTCACCTGGAACAGCCAGGTCTTCAAGCTCCGAGGATGCTTGCCATAGATGCAGGCGAAACGTCAGGAGAGAATGCCTCTAGAACATGGCCATATGTTCAGAACATCGCCTGCATCTATGGCAAGCATCCTCAGAGGTAGTGAGGTACCTCACCTTACTACCTCTGAGGATGCTTGCCATAGATGCAGGCGAAACGTCAGGAGAGAATGCCTCTAGAACATGGCCATATAGCCCCCCCCAAAAAAAACAAAACCCCTACAACAACCCAGTGATTCTGGTCATGAAAGGCTTCGACAATGAACCAG
The DNA here is from genome assembly GCF_037176765.1 of Anolis sagrei. Classification (NCBI taxonomy): domain Eukaryota; kingdom Metazoa; phylum Chordata; class Lepidosauria; order Squamata; family Anolidae; genus Anolis; species Anolis sagrei. The sequence goes on from NC_090024.1 coordinate 122,629,647, forward strand.
AGATATGTTGGTATGCCACGAAGAGTTGGAAACGACTGAACGAATGAACAACAACAACTAACTCAAGAGTCCTCTGTAATGAAAATGTGCATGGACTTTAAAAAATAATGTTTTTATCCTCAACACTGTGTACCTGGGGGGAGAAGATCTATGATGCAACCCCGAAGCGGTAACAATATTGTCTTGCCTGGGTTAAATCTTTCACTGCTTTGCTCTCCTGCCATTCCAGGAAACTTTTGTCGCAGCTGGCATTTTATGGTGACATTGATCTGCTTGGCCCTTTAACTGAAGAAAAGCTTATCAAATAACAAGCTGAAAGTAAACCCCAAATTCAGTCTTTTGAGAAAGCAGAATGGATTTGGTTGATTCAGGATGAAAGCCATAAAGAGAAAATACATCAATAGCTCCATACAGACCTTTATTGGTCTCAGTGTCCAGGGAGAGGGGATGTGAAATTTTAAAAAAGGAAGACAAGAAGACAGTAGTGTTAAGAAAAGAGGAGGAAGAGGCGGCCTTGTATTACAAGCATGATGAGATCTATACTTAAATACCTTTCTAAGAATAGATACCGTATATACTCAAGTATAAGCCGACCCGAATATAAGCTGAGGCACCTAATTTTACCACAAAAAACCCGGGAAAATGGATTGACTCAAGTATAAGTCAATGGTGGGAAATGCAGCAGCTATTGGCAAATTTCAAAATAAAAATAGATACAAATATAATTTCTTTAATTGAAGGTAATGGCAACCCAGGAGCCCCCGGTGGCGCAGTGGGTTAAAGCACTGAGCTGCTGAGCTTGTTGATCGAAAGGTCGCAGGTTCGATTCCGGGGAGCGGCGTAAGCTTCCGCTGTCAGCCCTAGCTTCTGCCAACCTAGCAGTTCGAAAACATGCAAATGTGAGTAGATCAATAGGTACCACTCCGGTGGGAAGGTAACGGCACTCCATGCAGTCATGCCGGCCACATGATCTTGGAGGTGTCTACGGACAACGCTGGCTCTTCAGCTTAGAAATGGAGATGAGCACCACACCCCAGAGTCAGACATGACTGGACTTAATGTCAGGGGACTACCTAAAGGCAACCTACCCCAGTACTCTTGCCAAGAAAACTAAATGGATCAGAACAACCAGAGATATGGGTTGTTGTAGATTTTTTCGGGTTATATGTCCATGTTCTAGAGGCATTCTCTCCTGACATTTCCCCTGCATCTATGGCAAGCATCCTCAGAGGTAGTGAGGTACCTCACCTCACTACCTCTGAGGATGCTTGCCATAGATGCAGGCAAAACGTCAGGAGAGAATGCCTCTAGACCATGGCCATATAGCCCGAAAAAACCTACAACAACCCAGTGATTCCGGCCATGAAAGCCTTCGACAATAAGATGATTGCTTTTTAATTTAAAATTAATTTAATTTTAATTAAAACGGGAATATGTAAACAAACAAACTTTTGGAAAATATGGGGAAAATGTATTATGTATTTAATGAGGGAAAGGGGTATAAGCCAGCAAGAGAAACAATGGTATTTTGGAATGATGAAACAACATGAGTTGGTTGGTCCTGGTGAAGGGGGCACAAACTAAGGGTAAGGGGAAGAGGGGAAAAAACGGTATAATAATTATTATAAAGAAATACAATATGTATAACCGGATAAAAGGTGTGTGATAGAGTCATATGTAGCATAAGTTGTAATGGAAATTTAAAAATAATGATAAGAAATATGATTAAATATGTTTTTTATGTTTATTTACTGTTAGATTGTATATAATATGACATACTCTTTTGCCTAAGATACTGTAAAAAGAGAGAAGAATGTATGCTTATACATTTTGTTGGACAAATTTATAAATAAAATCTTTTTTTAAAAAAAGATAAGACTGCTCAACTCGGATTAAATCATTCTGACCTTCTTCAATGTAAATGGGCTTGTGTATCCTTCCAATAAAAATAAATAGATTAAAATAATAAAGGTAATAATAATAATAGAGTAATATAATGGAAATGTAATATTAACAAAAATAATAAATAGAGTAAAATAATAAATGCAATAATAACAACAATAAAAAAGTAAAATAATAAATGTAATAATAATAATGCATTTATTATGTATTTATAACAGAGTAAAATAATAAATAACCTTGACACCGAGGGGGACTTTTTCAGGCTAAAAAAGGTCTGAAAAACTAGGCTTATACTCGAGTATATACAGTACTTGCAAACCAATTCTTGGTTTAAAATTTTTAAAAAAGGGTGTTAAAGAAAGATCTGGATGGCAAATTATGTATGGCTGTGAATGAGAGAGAGATGGATACAGCAGATGCTTTTCAAGACAGAGATATATATTTATGTTAGGAAAATCGTGGCAATGGGAGGCTGCTGACTACAGCTTGGCATATGGAGGTTGCCTCTTGTCTTTTAGGCGTGCAAACGTGCTTTGTTTTTGGTCTTCACAAAACTGCCCTTTTATTTAAACACACTGATATCTATGTATGTCAGGGGTCCTCAAACTAAGGCCCGGGGGAGGGATACAGCCCTCCAAGGTCATTTACCCGGCCCTCACTCAGGGTCAACCTATGTCTGAAATGGCTTGAAAGCACACAACAACAACAACAGTCCTATCTCATCAGCCAAAAGCAGGCCCACACTTATTTATTTATTATTATTTATTTAGAGTATTTGTATACCGCTTTTCTCACCCCAAGGGGGACTCAAAGCGGTTTACACATAAGTAATGGCAAAATTCAATGCCAGTGCAAACAATTACAATTATATACTACAATTAGACATAAATCAAATTAAAACAATACATCCATAAGCAATAAAACTATCATTAAAACAATAAAACAGTCTCGTCCGTCGAATCGCCGTTCCAGTCATTGTCTTTCCGAAATGCTGCATACATTTACTTCTACTGCCCAAAGGCCTGGTCCCAAAACTGTGATGTTAATTTTTTTCTAAAAAGCCAGGAGGGAGGGAGCGGATCTTACCTCATTTGGGAGTGTGTTCCATAGGCGGGGGGCCACAGCCGAGAAGGCCCTGTCTCTCATCCCCACCAGGCGCATCTGTGCTGTTGACGGGAGCGAGAGCAGGGCCTCCCTGGATGATCTTAGATTACGAGGTGGGACATAGGGGTGGATATGTTCGGACAAGTAAACTGAGCCAGAACCGTATAGAGCTTTATAGGTCAAAACCAGCACTTTGAATTGGGCTCGGAGATGGACCGGCAGCCAGGGGCGCTGGCATAGCAGGGGATTTAATAAGTTTATATTTTAACAAATATAAACGTATTAGTATTTCCCATTGAAATTCTAATAAGTTTATATTTGTCAAAATTGTTCTTCATTTTAATTATTGTATTGTTTTTAAGGGTTTTTTTTGCACTATTATTTATTATTATTATTTATTTGCTTTATTAGGCGACTCAATGCGGTTTACACAATGTAAATTATCACAACAATAACAGTTAAAACACATCATACACAATAACAAAATACACAATTATTATCAATACATGATGCCTCGATAACAAAGCAAAATCCATTCTCGTAATCCTTGAGCCATTCCTATGTTCAATTATACCGTCTTCCTATGTTCACTTGCACTGATCAGCCAAACGCTTGCTCAAAGAGCCAGGTCTTAACCTTCTTCCGAAACGCCAGCAGCGAAGGGGCCTGTCTGATGTCAATGGGTAGGGCATTCCATAGCCGAGGGGCCACCACCGAGAAGGCCCTGTCTCTCGTCCCCGCCAACCGTGCCTGTGACGCAGGCGGGACCGAGAGCAGGGCCTCCCCGGAAGATCTTAGTGTCCACTACAAATAAGATATGTACAGTGTGCATAGAAATTCATTTTTTTTCTTCAAATTATAATCCAGCCCTTCAACAGTTTGAGGGACTGTAGCCTGGCCCTCTGTTTAAAAAGTTTGAGGATCCCTGATGTATGTGGTGACTATAATAAGTAACACAAGTACAAGGGGTATTTTTTAAGTAAGTTTATTTATTTATTTATTTGATGCACTTATTAACCGCCATTCTCAGCCCTTACGGGCGACTCATGGCGGTGTACAGTACACATAAAAAGACAGTTACAAAGGCCAGTATCAACAACATATAACTATACGACAAATACAAACTACATAAAAATCCGCTTCGTCTCTTAGTAGAATCATAGCCAGTCTCATCTTCCTTATACCATTCCAGTTCTCATTACCGTAATGTTGTTGCTTAGCACTTAATTAAATGCCCTCTCGAACAGCCAGGTCTTAAGGCTTTTTCGAAAGGACATGAGGGAGGGCGCCTGTCTGATGTGTGCTGGGAGAGTGTTCCACAGCCGGGGGGCCACCACCGAGAAGGCCCTCTCCCTCGTCCCCGCCAGCCGTGCCTGTGATGCAGGCGGGATCGAGAGAAGGGCCTCCCCAGACGATCTCAAGGTCCTCGTGGGCTCGTAGGCCAAGATGCGGTCAGAAAGGTATTTTGGGCCGGAACCGTTTAGGGCTTTGTAGGCCAAGACCAGCACCTTGAATTGGGTCCGGTAGCAAATCGGCAGCCAGTGGAGCTGGGACAACAAGGGCGTTGTGTGCTCCCTGCTACCCGCTCCAGTTAGTAACATGGCTGCCGCACGCTGGACCAGCTGAAGCTTCCGGGCCGTCTTCAAGGGCAGCCCCACGTAGAGAGCGTTGCAGTAATCCAGGCGGGATGTGACAAGAGCGTGTACCACCGTGGCCAAGTCAGACTTCCCGAGATACGGGCGCAGCTGGCGCACGAGCCTAAGCTGTGCAAATGCTCCCCTGGTCACCGCTGAAACCTGGGGGTCCAGGCTCAACGATGAGTCCAGGGTCACACCCAAGCTGCGAACCTGCGCCTTCAAGGGGAGTGCGACCCCGTCCAGCACAGGCTGTAACCCTATATCCCGTTCGGCCTTGCGACTGACCAGGAGTACCTCTGTCTTGTCTGGATTTAGTTTCAGTTTGTTCGCCCTCATCCAGACCGTTACAGCGGCCAGGCACCGGTTCAGGACCTCGACAGCCTCCTTAGTAGCAGGTGGGAAGGAGTGACAGAGTTGGACATCATCTGCGTACAGATGACACCGCACCCCGAAACTCCGGATGATCTCACCCAGCGGCTTCATGTAGATGTTAAACAGCATGGGGGACAGTATGGAACCCTGTGGCACCCCACAAGTCAACGGTTGTGGTGCGGAACAGGAGTCCCCCAATAACACCTTCTGGGTGCGGCCCTCCAGAAATGACCGGAGCCACTGCAAAGCAATGCCCCCAAGACCCATTTCCGCAAGGCGCCCCAGAAGGATACCGTGGTCGATGGTATCGAAGGCCGCTGAGAGGTCCAGGAGCACCAACAGGGACACACTCCCCCTGTCTAGCTCCCGGCGCAGATCATCCACTAAGGCGACCAAGACCGTCTCGGTACCATGCCCCGGTCTGAAACCAGACTGTGCCGGATCCAGATAATCCGTGTCTCTCAAGAATACCTGGAGTTGTGAGGCCACCACGCTTTCCATGACTTTGCCCAAAAAGGGGAGATTGGAAACAGGCCGAAAGTTGTCCAATTTAGTGGGGTCCAGTGATGGCTTCTTCAACAGCGGCTTTATAATAGCCTGTTTTAGGCTCGCTGGAATCTTGCCTTCCCGAAGGGAGGCATTCACCACCACTGTTACCCACTCGGCCAATCCCCCTCTGGCCTCTCTCAGAAGCCAGGATGGGCAGGGGTCTAGGATGGACGTGGTGGGCCTCATTCCTCCAAGTATCTTGTCCACATCTTCGGGTTTCACAAACTGAAAAGAATCCAACAAAATAGGACAAGCAGGTGCTCTCGTTACATCCACAGAGTCTGCATCTAACGCGGCGTCCAGCCCAGAACGGATCAAGGCGACTTTGTCTGCGAAGAACCGAGCAAATGCTTCACAGCGCGCGGCCGAATTGTCAGGGCTCCCACCTGCAGAGGCGGGAGTTAAAAGACCTCTGACAATCCGAAACAGCTCCGCCGGACGGTTCTTTGCAGACGCAATAGTGGCCGCAAAGAAAGTTTTCTTTGCGGTCTTTATTGCCGCGGCATATGCCCTAAGAAAGGACACAAACCGTGCTCGGTTTGACTCGCTCGGTTCCGAACGCCACACGCTCTCTAGTTCCCTCTTCCTTCGCTTCATAGCTGCCAGCTCCTCAGTAAACCAAGGGGCTGGTTTAGCTCGGCTACTTGAGAGGGAAGTTCCGGAGCAATCATGTCAATAGCCCTGGTCATCTCCCCATTCCAGAGAGCCACCAAGGCTTCGACATGGTCACCTACCGAGGTGGCGGGAAAATCCCCAAGAGCCATCAGGAAGCCATTCGGATCCATCAGTCTCCTGGGGCGGACCATCTTAATGGATCCTCCACCTTTGCAGAGGTTAGGGGGCGCAGTGAGCCTAAATCTGATCAGGAAGTGGTCGGTCCATGGCAACGGAGAGATGGACAACTCCTCCACACCGCCACCCTGTTCCCATCCCTGGCAGAAAACCAAATCCAATGTGTGTCCAGCACAGTGGGTGGGGCCAGATATTTGTTGGGACAGCCCCATGGTTGCCATGGCAGACATGAAGTCCTGAGCCGCGCCTGTGAGGGTCGTCTCGGCATGGACGTTGAAGTCTCCCAGCACAAGAAGCCGTTGAGACTTCAATGCCAGGCTCGAGACCACCCCCGCTAGCTCAGGTAGGGAGACTGTAGTGCAGCGAGGTGGACGGTACACTACTAGAATCCCTATACTGTCCCGGTCACCCACCCTCAGGTAGACGCTTTCGAAATTTGCGGTCTGCGGGATGGGGCACCTGGTCAGATGGATGGAATCCCTATAGACCACTGCGACCCCGCCTCCCCGCCCTCCGGATCTAGGTTGGTGCTGCACGGAGAAACCCGGAGGACAAAGCTGGGTCAGATTTACTCCTCCAGCTTCATCCAACCAGGTCTCCGTGATGGTCCATTTTGTTGTAAATACTAGTAGTTCGTGTGCATACCTCAACGAGCATGTGCGTCGTGTACCGGCATGCCTCGGGAACAACTGTGCTCAGGTCGCCCTTCTTTGATTACAGATGATTTGGTGGCTTCAGTTGAAGCGAGGATTCGTGAGAACAGGCGCTTCACAATAACAGGTCGCTGAAAACGAATTTCCTTACGTGTCGAGATCAGTGCTTTACAACACTGTTTCTGAACACCAAAAGTTTAGGAAACTGTGCTCCTGTTGGGTCCCAAAACTCCTAACAGAGGACCACAAAAACCAAAGATTTGAGTGTGCGATCAAATCAAATAGTCTGAAATCAAAGAAGGGCAACCGGAGCGGTCCTCATCATGGACGTTGTCACGGCCATCATTGAATTGTCGTACCCACTTACGCACTTTGCTTTCACTCAGAACAGTATCACCGTACACTTCACAAATCTGTCGATGAATTTCTGCAGCAGGCAGGTTCCTTGCTGACAAAAACCGTATCACTGAGCGAACCTCACATGCGGAGGGTGAGTTGATAGTCTTAAATATTTTTCAAGCACAGAACAGAACCGTAGAGGTTAGCTACAGAGCAGAAACTGAGCACAGTTTTTCCCGAGGCATGCCGGTACACGACGCATGCACTCGTTGCGGTATGCGCCCGAACTACTAATGTCTACAATAAAACAGACCATACTTTAAAAATACCCCTCGTAGCAGCCCTGCCCTGAAAAGCTTATGGTTGAAAGAAATGGGAAGAATCAGGGACAGTCAGGGATGTTTTTCCATTTGACCATAGATTCCTAGAATCCTAGATCATAGAGTTGGAAGAGACCTCATGGGCCATCCAGTCCAACCCCCCTGCCAAGAAACAGGAATACTGTATTCAAAGCACCCCTGACAGATGGCCATCTAGGCTCTGTTTAAAAGCTTCCAAAGGAGGAGCCTCCACCACACTCTGGGGCAGAGAGTTCCACTGCTGAACGGCTCTCACAGTCAGGAAATTCTTCCTAATGTTGAGATGGAATCTCCTTTCTTGTAGTTTGAAGACATTGTTCCGCGTCCTAGTCTCCAGGGCAGCAGAAAACAAGCTTGCTCCCTCCTCCCTGTGACTTCCTCTCACATATTTATACATGGCTATCATATCTCCTCTCAGCCTTCTCTTCTTCAGGCTAGACATGCCCAGCTCTTTAAGCCGCTCCTCATAGGGCTTGTTCTCCAGACCCCTGATCATTTTAGTCGCCCTCCTCTGGACACTTTCCAACCTAATTAAGATAATTTTACCATCTAAATTCAAAAATCCCCAAATGCTGGAAATAATAATAATAATAAAAAACAACCATAAATTTGAAAGCTATCACAAGATTGGAAACTGCCACGAATGAGAAAATGACAGATTTTTCAATGGAGAACTAGTGGAAATGTGTATGGGATCTTTGGTTGATGGAAAAACCTCTGGGCACCATAAAAAAAAAACAGCAGTGGGTTAAAACATGGTTCTGTTTGCGGAAGCAGCTTCCCCTTATGGGCTATGTTAATACACACTTGCAAAAGCATTCACCTCCTTCACAGCATAAGCCAATGTTAGAATTTAGGTTGGTTTGGTTTAATAGTGCCAATAGAAATTTCAGGGAATAGCTGTGTTTCCCCAGGTCTTCAGGTTGGGAGGGAAATATAAAGATGAGCAATGGGTTAATGGAGAAGGAGGAGAGAGTGTGATTTCCATGTCTAAAGTGGCTTTAAAGCTTAGGAACCCATCTCCATCCATTCCCAGCATAAGCCCTGGGAAAACCTGTCATGTATGATGTATGCTGTAGGAGAAGCCATAAGAGGGAAGAGCAGCAAAAAGTGTAATTGCTGGGTACCTTCGGCTGCCTCCATGGCAAGTTTTTCTGTCCCCTGATTTGAGTTGCCACATTTTGGCCAGGTTTTAGCGGTATTCTGGTTCCTTTGTGCTTGTTTCCATAAACAGGTGGATCAAAAGTGTTTCCTGCTTTCCACCCAACAATTAGAATCATCTATATAAATAAAAATGTAATGTTCATTTGTGGGATTAACAGAACTCAAAAACCACTGGAGGAATTGACACCAATTTTGGACACAAGACACCTAACAACCCAATGTATGTCCTTCACTCAAAAAAATTGATTTCATCATTTGAGAGTTGTAGTTGCTGGGATTTAGAGTTCACCTACAATCAAAGAGCATTCTGAACTCCACCAACGATGGAATTGAACCAAACTTGGCACACAGTACTCCCATGACCAACAGACAACACTAGAAGGGTTTGGTGAGCATTGACCTTGAGTTTGGGAGTTGTAGTTCACCTTCATCCAGAGATCACTGTGGACTCAAACAATGATGGATCTGGACCAAACTTGGCACAAGTACTCAATACGCCCAAATATGAACACAGATGGAGTTTGGGGAAAACAAACCTTGACATTTGTGAGCTGTAGTCACTGGGATTTATAGTTCACCTACAATCAAAGAGCATTCTGAACCTCACCAACAACAGAATTGGGGCAAACGTCCCACACAGAACCCCCATGACCAACAGAAAATAAGGCCATCCATCTGCAGGAGTCTACCGTGTACCATGCAGCTGTGGACAAGTCTACATAGGGACCACCAAACGCAGCGCCCAGACACGAATCAAGGAACATGAATGGCACTGCAGACTACTTCAACCAGAGAAGTCAGCCATAGCAGAGCACCTGATGAACCAACCTGGACACAGCATATTATTTGAGAACACAGAAGTGCTGGACCACTTGCACAACCACCATGTCAGACTACACAGAGAAGCCATTGAAATCCACAAGCATGTGGACAATTTCAACAGAAAGGAAGAAACCATGAAAATGAACAAAATCTGGCTACCAGTATTAAAAAAACTCAAAAATTACAGCAGCAAAACAACAGAGGGGAAACAAACAGGCACATCAAACCACTCTCAACAAAAGATTCCCCCCAGGCGCTACCAAGCCATTGAATGCAAATCAAGGTGATCAGCTGAAACATTCACAGCTAGCCCCAGCAAACAAATGTCCTTTGTCCCACCCTGGTCATTCCACAGATATATAAACCAATTTTTCCTACTTCCAACAGACCTCACTACCTCTGAGGATGCTTGCCATTGATGCAGGCGAAACGTCAGGAGAAAAATTGCCTCCAGAACATGGCCATATAGCCCGGAAAAACCTACAACAACCGAAAGCCATCCAGTCCAACTCCCTTGTGTCTTGTGTCCAAATTTGGTGTCAATTCCCCCAGTGGTTTTTGAGTTCTGATGGTAGCACGAACTAACATTACATTTTTATTTATATAGAAGATAGATGGGTGTTTCTTTCTTGCTATAGATAGGGATACAGACAGGGTTGGGGTTGCCATCTCTGCTGTACCTTTGTATCTGTGTTTATATATTTCTATAGTTGGGGATATAGAGAGAGATGGGGTGGATCCCAGGATGCAGGCAGGTGTAGCTCTGCTGGGACATCCTTCTGTACCCATCCTTGGTCAGCTGAGATTGCTATTTATTTATTTATTTATTTATTTATCGTGTCAGTGCAACCAGTCGATTATATTACATTTCTAACAGAACAAAGCAAAAAGAACAGACAAAATACAGAATTGTGAGTTTGGTAGTTGATTAAATGTCCTTTGACCAGTATCTGGCCACTTGGAGTGCTTCTGGTGTTGCTGCAAGAAGGTCCTCCATTGTGCATGTGGCAGGGCTCAGGGTGCATTGCAGCAGGTGGTCAGTGGTTTGTTCTTCTCCACACTCACATGCCGAGGATTCCACTTTGTTCCTGAAGGTTGGCTCTGCATCTCGTGGTGCCAGAGCGCAGTCTGTTCAGCGCCTTCCAAGTCGCCCAGTCTTCTGTGTGGCCAGTGGGGAGTCTCTCCTTTGGTATCAGCCATTGCTTGAGGTTCTGGGTTTGAGCCTGCCACTTTTGGACTCTTGCTTGCTGAGGCGTTCCAGCGAGTGTCTCTGTAGATCTTAGAAAACTATGTCTGGATTTAAGTCGTTGACGTGCTGGCTGATACCCAAACAGGTGATGAGCTGGAGATGTCATTGCCTTGGTCCTTTCACTATTGGCTGCCACTTCCCGGCGGATGTCAGGTGGTGCAATACCGGCTAAGCAGTGTAATTTCTCCAGTGGTGTAGGGCGCAGACACCCCGTGATAATGCGGCATGTCTCATTAAGAGCCACATCCACTGTTTTAGTGTGGTGAGATGTGTTCCACACTGGGCATACATACTCAGCAGCAGAATAGCACAGCGCAAGGGCAGATGTCTTCACTGTGTCTGGTTGTGTTCCCCAGGTTGTGCCAGTCAGCTTTCGTATGATATTGTTTCTAGCACCCACTTTTTGCTTGATGTTTGGGCAGTGCTTCTTCTAGGTGAGAGCACGGTCCAGAGTGACTCCCAGGTACTTGGGTGTGTTGCAATGCTCCAGTGGGATTCCTTCCCAGGTAATCCTCAGAGCTCGGGGTGCTTGTCTGTTCTTGAGATGAAAGGCACATGTCTGTGTTTTAGATGGTTTGGGGATTGCTGAGATTGCTGAAGCCTTGAGAAGAGGCGGGTAAGTAATGATGATGATGCCCACCCGGAGTCCCTGTTAGTGAGCAACCCAGAGGGTGCTCACCAATGCTTCCTCTTCATCTTGGAAAGAAGTGACGAGTGGAGTGCCGCAGGGTTCCGTCCTGGGCCCGGTCCTGTTCAACATCTTTATTAATGACTTAGATGACGGACTAGAAGGCATGATCATCAAGTTTGCAGACGACACCAAATTGGGAGGGATAGCTAATACTCCAGAGGACAGCAGCAGGATTCAAAATGATCTTAACAGATTAGAGAGATGAGCCAAAACTAACAAAATGAAGTTCAATGGGGACAAATGCAAGATACTCCACTTTGGCAGGAAAAACGAAATGCAAAGATACAGAATGGGGGACAATGCCTGGCTCGAGAGCAGTACGTGTGAAAAAATCTTGGAGTCCTCGTGGACAACAAGTTAAACATGAGCCAACAATGTGATGTGGTGGCAAAAAAAGCCAATGGGATTTTGGCGTGCATCAATAGGAGTCTAGTGACTAGATCCAGGGAAGTCATGCTACCGCTCTATTCTGCTCTGGTTAGACCACACCTGGAATATTGTGTCCAATTCTGGGCATCACAATTCAAGAGAGATATTGACAAGCTGGAATGTGTCCAGAGGAGGGCGACTAAAATGATCAAGGGTCTGGAGAACAAGCCCTATGAGGAGCGGCTTAAGGAGCTGGGCATGTTTAGCCTGAAGAAGAGAAGGCTGAGAGGAGATATGATAGCCATGTATAAATATGTGAGAGGAAGTCACAGGGAGGAGGGAGCAAGCTTGTTTTCTGCTTCCTTGGAGACTAGGACGTGGAACAATGGCTTCAAACTACAAGAGAGGAGATTCCATCTGAACATGAGGAAGAACTTCCTGACTGTGAGAGCCGTTCAGCAGTGGAACTCTCTGCCCCGGAGTGTGGTGGAGGCTCCTTCTTTGGAAGCTTTTAAGCAGAGGCTGGATGGCCATCTGTCAGGGGTGATTTGAATGCAATATTCCTGCTTCTTGGCAGAATGGGGTTGGATTGGATGGCCCATGAGGTCTCTTCCAACTCTTTGATTCTATGATTCTATGAATATAACCCTCCCCTCTGTTTTTCCCTTCCTGGCAATGAAGGCGTTAAAGAGGGGGGGGGGGGTGTTAGGGAGCCAGTGACGTCATTGGCGTCCTCGCCCCCTCCCTCCCTCTCTCCCTCCCTCTTTCTGCAGGCGCACCGAGAAACACACACAAAAAGAAGCAAGGCGCGCCGGAGAGCTTCCCAGAAAGCGCTCCGACAAAGACCCCCCCCCCCAAACCTATCGACACCCGCCTTTTCAGGGAAAGGAGCCATGACAGAGACCACCAAGACCCACGTCATCCTGCTGGCCTGCGGCAGCTTCAACCCAGTCACCAAGGGCCACATCCAGATGTTTGGTGAGTCCACCGCCCATAAGGATGGAAGGAGAGGAAAGGATGGGAAAGAAAGGATCGGAAAGGCCAAGGGATAGAAGAGAGGAGTGATTGATGGGGGCGTGGGGGGGGGGGGAGAGGAGAGGCCTGGATCGCTGCAGCAGGGAGGAAGGGTTTGGCGCGGAGCCATCGCGGGACAAGGAAAAGGGCAGAGAGAACCTCAAGAGGGAGGGGTGCTTGTGATGTTTCAGGCGGGGAGGGCTACCTTGGAGGAGGAAGAGGGATGAAAATGGCAGCAGAAGGAAGCTGCAGCAGAAGGGATGCCAGCCTGTGTAGTGGAGGGCATCTGGAAGAGGGTGGCAGCCTTCCCCTTGGGGAGAGGTTGGCCCATTGGCTACTGGAATCAGGAATGGCTTGCTTGGGCAATGGAGAGGCCCACCTTCATTATTACTGTACTAGCCATCCCCTGCCATGCGTTGCTGTGGTTATGGGGGTTCTGTGTGGGAGGTTTGGCCCAATTCTATCATTGGTGGAGTTCAGAATGCTCTGTGATTGTAAGTGAACTATAAATACCAGCAACTACAACTCCCAAATGTCAAGATTCTATTTTCCCCAAACTCCACCAGTGTTCTCATTTGGGCATATTGAGTATTCGTGTAGAGTTTGGTCCAGATCCATCAGTGTTTGAGTCCACAATGCTCAATTCTATCATTGGTGGGGTTCAGAATGCTCTTTGACTGTAGGTGAACTACAAATCCCAGCAACTACAACTCCCAAATGCCAAGATTCTATTTTCCCCAAACTGCACCAGTGTTCACATTTGGGCACATTGAGTATTCGTGTAGAGTTTGGTCCAGATCCATCAGTGTTTGAGTCCACAGTGCTCAATTCTATCATTGGTGGGGTTCAGAATGCTCTGTGATTGTACGTGAACTATAAATCCCAGCAACTACAACTCCCAAATGCCAAGATTCTATTTTCCCCAAACTCCACCAGTGTTCTCATTTGGGCATATTGAGTATTCGTGTAGAGTTTGGTCCAGATCCATCAGTATTTGAGTCCACAGTGCTCAATTCTATCATTGGTGGGGTTCAGAATGCTCTTTGACTGTAGGTGAACTACAAATCCCAGCAACTACAACTCCCAAATGCCAAGATTCTATTTTCCCCAAACTCCACCAGTGTTCACATTTGGACATATTGAGTATTTGTGTAGAGTTTGGTCCAGATCCATCAGTGTTTGAGTCCACAGTGGTCTCTGGATGTAGGGGAACTACAACTCCAAAACCAAAGGACACTGCCCATCAAACACCTCCAGTATTTTCTGTTGGTCAAGGGAGAACTGTGTGCAAGTTTGGTTCAATTCTATCCTTGGTGGGCTTCAGAATGCTCTTTGACTGTAGGTGAACTACAAATCCCAGCAACTACAACTCCCAAATGCCAAGATTCTATTTTCCCCAAACTCCACCAGTGTTCACATTTGGACATATTGAGTATTTGTGTAGAGTTTGGTCCAGATCCATCAGTATTTGAGTCCACAGTGCTCAATTCTATCATTGGTGGGGTTCAGAATGCTCTTTGACTGTAGGTGAACTACAAATCCCAGCAACTACAACTCCCAAATGCCAAGATTCTATTTTCCCCAAACTCCACCAGTGTTCACATTTGGACATATTGAGTATTTGTGTAGAGTTTGGTCCAGATCCATCAGTGTTTGAGTCCACAGTGATCTTTGGATGTAGGAAAACGACAACTCCAAAACCAAAGGACAGTGCCCACCAAACCCTTTCAGTATTTTCTGTTGGTCATGGGAGAACTGTGTGCAAGTTTGGTTCAATTCTATCATTGATGGGGTTCAAAATGCTTTTTAATTGTAGGTGAACTATAATTCCCAGCAACTACAACTCCCAAATGGAAAAAGCAATTTTTTTGAGTGAAGGGCATACATTTGGTTGTTAGGTGTCTTGTGTCCAAGTGGTTTTTGAGTTCTGTTAATATCACAAACGAACATTACATTTTTATTTATATAGATTGTCAAAGGCTTTCCTGGTCATTCCACAGACATATAAACCATTTTTCCTAGTTCCAACAGACCTCACTACCTCTGAGGATGCTTGCCATAGATGCAGGTGAAACGTCAGGAGGGAATGCCTTAAGACCATGGCCATATAGCCCAAAAAACCTACAACAAAGAATTATTTATTTATTTATTTATTTATCATGTCAGGAGCAACCAGACAGTTGTATTACATTTTTAACAAAACAAACAAACAAACAAACAAACAAACAAACAGACAAAACACAAAGTTTGCAAGCTTGGTAGTTGATTAAATGTCCTTTGACCAGTAGCTGACCACTTGGAGTGTCTCTGGTGTTACTATAAGAAAATGCGTGCAGCAGGGCTCAGGTTGCATTGCAGCAGGTGGTCAGTGGTTTGCTCTTCTCCACACTCGCATGTCGTGGATTCCACTTTGTAGCCCCATTTCTTAAGGTTGGTTCTGCATCTCGTGGTGCCAGAGCGCAGTCTGTTCAGCGCCTTCCAAGTCGCCCAGTCCTCTGTGTGCCCAGGAGGGAGTCTCTCATTTGGTATCAGCCATTGATTGAGGTTCTGGGTTTGAGCCTGCCACTTTTGGACTCTCGCTTGCTGAGGTGTTCCAGCGAGTGTCTCTGTAGATCTTAGAAAACTATTTCTTGATTTAAGTTGTCAACGTGTTGGCGGATACCCAAACAAGGGATGAGCTGGAGATGTCACTGCCTTGGTCCTTTCACTATTGGCTGCTACTTCCCAGTGGATGTCAGGTGGTGCTAGACAGTATAATTTTTTAGAGGAGGTGGTTGTACTGATTAGGATGTGTCTTACAATCATTGGCATCTTACAATTGAAAATATATATGGTAGTAACATCGTGATTCTACTAATAACTACCTGTGCACATGTATCTTTGGCGTCTGTAGGAAATGATCGTCCTGATGGCTGTTTGCATGCTTTCACTTGGCAGGAAGTGTTAGCGTGTTTGCTGTCCACAGCTGTAGGTGCTGAAATGGCTTTGTGGTTGACAATAGGAAATGAGTAGTCTCCTTCACTTCACAGCCTGTTTGTTGCTACAATTCATTTGCCTTTGTAACTTTTCTACTGTGCAGTTGTGGCAGATGCTTAAGTTAAGCATCTCATTCATTGAGAAATCCATGAGACAAAAATAGGAAAGACAAATTTTAAAAAAAGGAAATAAGAGGAAGGGGACCCAATTGCGTGACTACAAAAACAACAGAGACAGCAAAGATTCCTAGGGGAGAATGTCTTGCTGCTCTCCTTTATTTTCACTTTCTAAATACAGCCCAGCTGCTTGGAAAAACAATCCTGTTGGTAGGATTCCTTTGGTATCTTTGAACACAGCCAGAGACGAAATTCTGCACCCGTTTGCTAGATGGAGAAAGGCACAGAATGATAAATAATGCACAAGTTTTGCATGTTAAAAATTGATTTATGTTTGCTCCTGAGGGCCAGTCCGCATCTTTCCTTACAATAAAAGGCCTGGACATGTGTCTTCAGTCCTGGAAACAGCCTCTATTTCTCAAGGACTGTCTGCCAACAATAGCTTCAAACTACAAGAAAGGAGATTCCATCTGAACATTAGGAAGAACTTACTGACTGTGAGAGCTGTTCAGCAGTGGAACTCTCTGCCCTGGAGTGTGGTGGAGGCTCCTTCTTTGGAAGCTTTTAAACAGAGGCTGGATGGCCATCTGTTGGGAGTGCTTTGAATGCAATTTTCCTGCTTCTTGGCAGGGGGTTGGATTGGAACTTGTTTTCTTCTGCTCTGGAGACTAGGACACGGAACAATGGCTTCAAACTACAAGAAACTACAAGAAAGGAAATTCCATCTGAACATTAGGAAGAACTTCCTGACTGTGAGAGCTGTTCAGCAGTGGAACTCTCTGCCCTGGAGTGTGGTAGAGGCTCCTTCTTTGGAAGCTCTTAAACAGAGGCTGGATGGTCCTCTGTTGGGGGTGCTTTGAATGCAATTTTCCTGCTTCTTGGCAGGGGGTTGGAGGGATGGCCCATGAGGTCTCTTCCAACCCTATGATTCTATGATTCTATGATGCTACAGGACTGACTCAGATCTGGGGTTTTCTCTACTGCCTAGATCCCCAAAGTAAGTCCCGCAGGCTGGATGCGGACCTCCAATATTATTTACTAAACCCATGTCTTAAACATTAGGGTTGCACTAAGTCTGGAAAAACCTGAAGGCACACAACAACAACAATCCCAATTAACAACAAAAATTCCACAATCCCAACAAAAATTCCACAAACGCCAAAAGCAACAGCCGAAACCAGAACTGGATACATCACGGACCATCATCAACCTGACAGACAGACAACTCTCTGAAGACCAAGTATCCATACTAGCGAAAGGAGGAAACTTTGCTTTAACCGCCACCAGGATCCCAGTAGAAAACATCATTGTCAATGTTGAATCAGCAATTTATCGCCTCCCCGAGGAGGAAGCAGAAGAAGTACGAGCAGAAACAGCAAGGATCCTGAAAAAGGCAAAACTTCCCTCCAGTAACATCACTAGGAAGGAAAGACAAGCCATCAGAGAACTGAATTCAGATCCTGATACCCTCATTATGCCAGCAGACAAGGGGAATGCCACAGTAATCATGCATACAGAACAATACAAGGAGAAGATCAGAAAACTCCTGGACCCTACTATATACAAAAAACTGAAGCAAGACCCAACTGCCAAAATAACCAGGAAAACCAACACTCTGATTAAGAACTCCTCAATAAACTTTGACATATGACAACAGCTATGTAAATTGGAAGCCCATCCACCCAGGACTCCCAAAAATCCATAAGGACTCCACACCACTCAGACCCATCGTGAGTGCCATTGGATCCCCCACATAAGACCTAGCAAAATTTCTTGCTGCACAGTTACAAAGCCATATTGAGCTCACTACACACTACATCAAGGACTCAGCCCACTTCATAGAAAAAATCAGCAATCTCAAGCTAAATACCAACGACAAACTGATCAGCTTCGATGTGGTATCTCTATTTACCATGGTCCCGGTAGCAGACACCATGGCACTCATCAACCAGAGGTTCCCAGAAGACATCACAGCTCTGTTTCACCATTGCCTCACCACCAGTTACTTTCAGTGGGACAATGAATTCTACGAACAGAAAGATGGAGTAGCTATGGGGAGCCCTCTCAGCCCGGTCATAGCTAACTTCTACATGGAACACTTTGAAGAACAAGCCCTGGAGACAGCAACCAAAAAGCCCACGATATGGTTCAGATATATGGATGACACCTTCACCATTTGGAGCCATGGAGAAGAAGAACTCAACAGGTTCCTGGACCATCTTAACAGCATCCACCCAAAAATCCAGTTCACCATGGAAAAAGAAAATGAAGGAAGATGTCCTAGTCATCCGCAAACCAGGTCAACAATTGGGTCACACCGTCTACAGAAAACCCCCACACACAGATAGATATCTAGATAAA
Organism: Anolis sagrei; assembly: GCF_037176765.1. Lineage (NCBI taxonomy): Eukaryota > Metazoa > Chordata > Lepidosauria > Squamata > Anolidae > Anolis > Anolis sagrei. The sequence continues at coordinate 122,648,116 of NC_090024.1, forward strand.
AACTCCAACCATCACCCAAGTCAAAAAAGAAGCACCATTAAAGCCTTGGCAGACCGTGCAAAAAGAATCTGCGAACCCCACCTCCTCCAAGATGAACTGAACCACCTCAACTGGGCTCTCCAGGCCAATGGAGACTCCACCTCAGACATCAAGACCAAGAACAAACCACGAGAGTAAAGATGAAGATCCACCCAGAGTAAAAGTGTTCCTGCCATACATCAAGGGAACCACTGACCGCATAGGGAAGCTGATGAGGAAACACAACATACAAACAATCTACAAACCCACCAAGAAAATCCAACAAATGCTACGTTCAGCAAAGGACAAGAGGGATCCTCTCACCTCTGCAGGAGTCTACCGTATACCATGCAGCTGTGGACAAGTCTACATAGGGACCACCAAACGCAGCATTGCCCAAACACAAATCAAGGAACATGAAAGGCACTGCAGACTACTTCAACCAGAGAAGTCAGCCATAGCAGAGCACCTGATGAGCCAGCCTGGACACAGCATATTATATGAGAACACAGAAATGCTGGACCACACCAACAACCACCATGTCAGACTACACAGAGAAGCCATTGAAATCCACAAGCATGTGGACAATTTCATCAGAAAGGAAGAGACCATGAAAATGAACAAAATCTGGCTACCAGTATTAAAAAACTCTAAAATTACAACAGCAAAACAACAGAGAGGAAACAACCAGGCACAGATTAACACCTCCCAGCAAGAGATTTTCCCAGGCTCAGGCAGGCCTTCAAATGCTAATGAAGGTGATCAGCTGAAACATTCACACCTAACTGCAGCAGGGAAGAGCTCCTTGCCCCACCCCAGCCATTCCACAGATATATAAACCCATTGTCCTAATTCCAACAGACCTCACTACCTCTGAGGATGCTTGCCATAGATGCAGGCGAAACGTCAGGAGAAATGCCTCTAGAACATGGCTCTATAGCCCGAAAAAACCCACAAGAACCTAATCCCAATTAACTTGACAAGCCATGTATAAATATGTGAGAGGAGGTCATGCTGCCCTGGAGACTAGGACGCAGAACAATGGCTTCAAACTACAGGGAAGGAAATTCTACTTGAACATTAGGAAGAACTTCCTGACAGTGAGGGCCGTTCAGCAGTGGAACAAGTCTACATAGGGACCACCAAACGCAGCATTGCCCAAACACAAATCAAGGAACATGAAAGGCACTGCAGACTACTTCAGCCAGAGAAGTCAGCCATAGCAGAGCACCTGATGAACCAACCTGGACACAGCAAATTATTTGAGAACACAGAAATGCTGGACCACTCTCACAACCACCATGTCAGACTATACAGAGAAGCCATTGAAATCCACAAGCATGTGGACAATTTCAACAGAAAGGAGGAAACCATGAAAATGAACAAAATCTGGCTACCAGTATAAAAAAACTCTTAAAAATACAACAGCAAAACAACAGAGGGAAAACAATCAGGGACATCTAATCACCTCTCAACAAAAGATTGCCCCAGGCACTACCAGGCCATCAAATGCTAATCAAGGTGGTCAGTTGAAACATTCACACCTAGCTCAAGCAGACAAGAGTTCTTTGCCCCACCCTGGTCATTCCACAGATATATAAACCCATTTTCCTAGTTCCAACAAACCTCACTACCTCTGAGGATGCTTGCCATAGATGCAGGCAAAATGTCAGGAGAGAATGCCTCTAGAACATGGCCATATAGCCTGAAAAAACCTACAACAATCTCTTTTGAATTGGGGGAGGAGGCAGCTATTCAGAAAACAAAGATACTCTTAATTTCATAATGAGTATCATATTTATTTATTTCTCATTCCTTGCCTAAACATCTCATTATACTTTGTTTTCTTTTCCCCTTTCTGATTTTGTTGCTTCTATTATAATCAGAACAGTGGTTGAAGAGTGCCCCCCAGATGTTGTTGGACTGGAATGTAGAATGTGTCCAGAGGAGGGCGACTAAAATGATCAAGGGTCTGGAGAACAAGCCCTATAAGGAGCAGCTTAAGGAGCTGGGCATGTTTAGCCTGAAGAAGAGAAGGCTGAGAGGAGATATGATAGCCATGTATAAATATGTGAGAGGAAGCCACAGGAAGGAGGGAGCAATCTTGTTTTCTGCTTCCTTGGAGACTAGGACACGAAACAACGGCTTCAAACTACAAGAGAGGAGATTCCATCTGAACATGAGGAAGAACTTCCTGACTGTGAGAGCCGTTCAGCAGTGGAACTCTCTGCCCCGGAGTGTGGTGGAGGCTCCTTCTTTGGAAGTTTTTAAACAGAGGCTGGATGGCCATCTGTCAGGGGTGCTTTGAATGCAATATTCTTGCTTCTTGGCAGGGGGTTGGACTGGATGGCCCATGAGGTCTCTTCCAACTCTTTGATTCTTTGATTATATGATTCTATGACTGCAGTTCCAAGCATTCCTCACTATTGGCTAGGCTGCGTCAGGCTCCTGGGAGTTTCAGTTCAAAAACATTGAGAGCCACGTGTTTTCAGCCCTGGTACAAATAGTTCGCTTTTTAGGGCGGATATGCCTTATTTTAAGTTGTTCATGTGATTATTCCCTGAAGAGCAAGGAAAACTGACAGTGCAGTATAAAAATACTGACAATGGAGGACAGAATATGCCTTAGAGTTGATTGCAATGCTCATTCTCATAGGCATGAAGATTTGAACTTCTGTTTGTCAAGTATCAGTAATATACTAAATTGTGCTTACAAACCAAGACCGTGACTTAGCTAAATATAGTGCCATATATATTAGTGGGAATAATACACCCACATCAAGGAGGTGCTACATTAAATAGCTCTTAGATGCATATATCATGAGATATTTATATTGTCTTGGTCTGCCATTGTTTTGTTGTCTTAAACTAGGTAGCTTTTTAGAATGAAGAGATGATGGAATACTTAATTTTCAATGTGAATGTCACGTTAGATTTGTGAGAATTAGATAATTCGAGATTGATTGGCCTATAGGGCTAGTGAGAAAACTAATAAAACCTCAATTTCAAAACAAACTAAGTAATTAAATGTATTGTCAAAGGCCTTCATGGCCAGAATCACTGGGTTGTTGTAGGTTTTTTCGGGCTGTATGGCCATGGTCTAGAGGCATTCTCTCCTGACGTTTCGCCTGCATCTATGGCAAGCATCCTCAGAGGTAGTGAGGTCTGTTGGAACTAGGAAAAAGGGTTTATATATCTGTGGAATGACCAGGGTGAGACAAAGGACTCTTGTCAGCTGGAGCTAGGTGTGAATGTTTCAACTGACCACCTTGATTATCATACAATGAGCTGACTGTGCCTGGAGCAAACTTTTGTTGAGAGGTAACTAGATGTCCCTGCCTGCTTCCTCTCTGTTGTTGTGCTGTTGCAATTTTAGAGTTTTTTAATACTGGTAGCCAGATTTTGTTTATTTCCATGGTTTCCTCCTTTCTGTTGAACACAACAACAGAGAGGAAGCAGGCAGGGACATCTAATTACCTCTCAACAAAAGTTTGCTCCAGGCACAGTCAGCCTATTGTATGCTAATCAAGGTGGTCAGTTGAAACATTCACACCTAGCTCCAACAGACAAGAGTCCTTTGTCTCACCCTGGTCATTCCATAGATATATAAACCCTTTTTCCTAGTTCCAACAGACCTCACTACCTCTGACGATGCTTGCCATAGATGCAGGTGAAACGTCAGGAGAGAATGCCTCTAGACCATGGCCATACAGCCCGAAAAAAACCTACAACAACCCAAACTAAGTTATTCTTCTGTCCTACATTCAATGCAAACATTTAAGTATCCGGCTATCTATCCATCTGGAAGCACTGCTGTTAATACTGAATACTGCTGTTTAGAGGATGCTGTGCCATAAATCTGCTGGCTCATGCTTTCCAATGTCATCCAGTTCTGACTTTTCTTTTTGCTTCTCCAAATCGAGTCAGGAATAAAAACGAAGCTTCATCCCATTTGTAACCCTTGCATGGCATATACTTCCTGCCAGGCCCATCTGAGATCTTTTCATTGCTTGGCGGTTGTAAATTTGAATAAAAATAGCACAGTTTTAATTTGAGAATTTCTTGAATTAAGCTTTCTCACATTTCCTCACTGAGTCTGGTCCACTTCCTACATTTCAGGATATAGGCCAAGATTAAGGATCTCCATTATGGTGCTGACTGGTGCCTTACAGATCAGGAAAATGCCAAAGGAAGTATGATGTTAATAAATCATTGACTTGGGTACAATTGGAGATGTTAACCAATCAGGGGAGAGATAATACTAAACTCAACAAAAACAACAACAATTTTCTTGATTAGCCAGTTGGCCTTATAAAAAACAGATGGTGCAGACACAACATACAACATACATCTAGTCTTCTTAAAATACAATACAAATATACAGGTAGCCATAGATACATATAATATTAAATTCGGATATGCTGTAGCAAACATATACATGCACCCTGATGAAAAGGGTCTGCTCTAGGTAAAGACTTATATGGCTCTCATTAGTGGTGTGTGTAGAGCTTTATCTATGCTGATGATCATGCCATTACTGCTCAAGCAGGGAGCTTTGAGATAGTTGAACAGAAGCTCTCCGAAGCTCTAGGTGCCCTTACTGCCTATTACAGGGAAAACCAGCTTATCCCTAATCCATCTAAAACACAGACATGTGCCTTTCACCTTAAGAATAGACAAGCATCCCGAGCTCTGAAGATCACCTGGGAAGGAATCCCACTGGATCATTGCAGCGCACCCAAATACCTAGGAGTCACTCTGGACCGTGCTCTGACCTACAAGAAGCACTGCCTGAACATCAAGCAAAAAGTGGATGCTAGAAACAATATCATACGAAAGCTGACTGGTACAACCTGGGGATCACAACCAGACACAGTGAAGACATCTGCCCTTGCACTATGCTACTCTGCTGCTGAGTATGCATGCCCAGTGTGGAACACATCTCACCACACTAAAACAGTGGATGTGGCTCTTAATGAGACATGTCGCATTATCACGGGGTGTCTACGCCCTACACCACTGGAGAAATTACACTGTTTAGCTGGTATTGCACCACCAGACATCCGCCGGGAAGTTGCAGCCAATAGTGAAAGGTGTGAATGTTTCAACTGATCGCCTTCATTAGCATTTGAAGGCCTGCCTGAGCCTGGGAAAATCTCTTGCTGGGAGGTGTTAATCTGTGCCTGGTTGTTTCCTCTCTGTTTTTTTTTTTTTTTGCTTGCTGTTGTAATTTTAGAGTTTTTCAATACTGGTAGCCAGATTTTGCTCATTTTCATGGTCTCTTCCTTTCTGTTGAAATTGTCCACATGCTTGTGGATTTCAATGGCCTCTCTGTGTAGTCTGACATGGTGGCCGTTGGTGTGGTCCAGCATTTCTGTGTTCTCAAATAATATGCTGTGTCCAGGCTGGTTCTTCAGGTGCTCTGCTATGGCTGACTTCTCTGGTTGAAGTAGTCTGCAGAGCCTTTCATGTTCCTTGATGCGTGTCTGGGCGCTGCGTTTGGTGGCAGCGTTTATTATTATTATTATTATTATTATTATTAAACTTTATTTGTACCCCGCTAGCATCTCCCGAAGGACTTGATGCTGCTTACAAAGGCCAAGGCCTCAACACACAATATAACAATACAAAACCCAAGGCAAATTAAAAACAATTAAATCTTAGATCTTCTGGGAGGCCCTCCTCTCGGTCCCACTACTGTCGCAAGCGCGGTTGATGGAGACAAGAGAGAGGGCCTTCTCAGTGGTGGCCCCCCACCTCTGGAACACCCTTCCAAGGGAAATAAGACAGGCTCCATCCCTCCCCTCCTTTCGTAAGAGCTTGAAGACCTGATGGTTTCAACAAGCCTTTGAAAATGACCAGTTCTAACTCAGCCCTACACATTGTCGAAAGCGGCCTTATTCTTCCTAAAAATTACCCAGTTTCTTTCCTCTAATCGGCCCCGGAATGAACAGCCACAGACCCGTACCTAATATTATTTTTGCCTACCATAGCATTGCACTTAATTCCCGGGCCCCCTAGAATTTTTGGGCTTGCACAAATCTTGGCCCAGCCTTTTAAATTTTTAATTGCCTTGAACAAGTAGGATTACTTTTAATATATGTGTGTTATGGCGACAATTTTTATGCTTATATTTTGTTTTGTTAATCTTATGGTTATGTAGTTTTTACTTTGTATGTTTTGTGATGTTACCTGGGAACCGCTCTGAGTCCCCTCGGGAAGATGGAGCGGTATATAAATAAAGTTATTATTGTATTGTCGAAGGCTTTCATGGCCGGAATCACTAGGTTCTTGTGGGTTTTTTCGGGCTATAGGGCCATGTTCTAGAGGCATTTCTCCTGACATTTCGCCTGCATCTATGGCAAGCATCCTCAGAGGTAGTGAGGTCTGTTGGAATTAGGACAATGGGTTTATATATCTGTGGAATGGCTGGAGATGCTTGCCATAGACACAGGCGAAACGTCAGGAGAAATGCCTCTAGAATATGGCCCTATAGCCCAAAAAACCCCACAAGAACCTAAAGTTGTTGTTGTTGTTGTTGTTATTATTATTATTATTATTATTATTATTATTATTATTATTCTGCTACTGCAGGAAAGACTAGAGATGAAATTAACTTGAAACAAATGATATTGCTCAGTCACAGGCTCCTTCTCAGGCTGTTGCACTCAGCATAGATTCATTAAGAAACATGGCAGTGAAAAATAATTTAAATGTGTATGATTCTGTAGAATTGACTTTTAGCTGCAGGACACTTAATTATAGATCACAGACTAGTTAAAAGGACTTTAAGGAGTCGTTTGCATTTCCATGTAAAACAATTAAATACTAGTCACTTGGTGCTGATTCACACACCCATATTCGTCATCAGTTTCTTTATTGGTTATTATTTAGTCCACTCTTAGGCTGAAGAGGTTCCCAAAATAGCTTGCCTATTGCAGTCAATAAAACAGCCCCTGTCATTTACAATGCAGCAAGTCGAAATGAAAATGGGTTAAGGAGTAAAGGTGATTGTGGCGCAGCTGGCTGAGTATCAGCTGCATTAAGATCACTCTGACCAAAAGGTCATGAGTTCGAAGCCAGCCCGGGTTGGAGTGGGTTTCCAACCAATTGTGTGTAGCCTGTTGTCGACCTTTGCAACCCGAAAGACAGTTGCATCTGTCAAGTAAGAAAATTAGGTACCACTTTAAAGTGTGGGGAGGCAAAATTAACTGATTTATGAGGCCATAAAGAAAACTCCAGCAAAGCATTCCAGCGGGGAAGCTTGCGGGGAATGCGGAAGTGCTTCATCAGCGTTGCAGATGGACGATGAAAGCGACAGCTCCCCTGGCGGCCAGAAAAAGTTAAATAGCCACTGTGTATGTCTGTATATGTTTGTATGTCAAAAATTGGCATTGAATATTTGCCATATATGTAATCCGCCCTGAGTCCCCTGAGGGGTGAGAAGGGCAGAATATAAAAGCTGTAAATAAATAAATAGATAATAAGGAAATGCAGAAATCTAGTCTTAATGCTACACCATCGTTCATATATTGGCTATTTGCGGAAAGTTCAGAGAGAAGATAAACAAGATGGAGCTGGCATCTCCCCAGACCTGATGTAACACCATGCCTCCTTTCTTTGTTGTAGACTGCTACAATCTTTATTTATTGATGTTCATTTTAAAATCAAATTCAAAATTTGTATGGAGAATGCGGTATAAATCTATATATTTATCAGTGTCAATCACCAGTGTTCAAGATGAGCTCGGTTTACATTCAGTAAAGTAATGATAATGGAGTGACATTCCAACTGTTATGTTAATACAAGGATTGAATGAAAAGTAATGGCTCCACTTTCATAACTCCTCAACAGATGGCAGTACTGGTATGCAGCAGATACTGGCTTGTTGAGTAGACTCTCCTCTACAGTTCCATTTTGGTGGGAAGCCTTAGCATTGAATGGTTGTGTTGTTAAAGTGTGAAGTATGGAACCCTGCACTGACAGTTGGTCAATGCAACTTAAGCAACGTGATAGCAGAAGGTGTCATCCCAAAGGAGATTAATCAGAGAATGCAAGCTGTTTATGGTGATTGTGTTGATGTGAGTACTGTGCATCATTGGGCAAGTTTCAGGCAGCAGCATCCTGGGTACCCATCATGCACAGATTTTCCGATAGCCAAGCAAAGCAATAATGTGACCCACACGCCCTTGTGAAATGCTGATTATGCTTGAAATTTCTCTCTAGTGATACAACGATTGTTCTGAATCAATCTGTCAAACTTTTGCATGTGAAACCCGGTGGTTGCTGCCACAGGACATCCAACTCTTTGTTTGTCACGCAAGTGAGATGTTCCCACCTCAACATTTTTAAATTTATTCACCCAGCAATGCACAGTACTCACATCAACACAATCACCATAAACAGCATTCACCTTCTGCTGTCAAGAATTCGGTGACTGCACATTGCTTAAGTCTCATTGACCGACCGTCTGCGCAAGGTTCCATATTTCGCACTTTAACAACACAGCCATTCAATGCTAAGACTTCCCGCCAAAATGGAACTATAGAGGAGAATCTACTGAACAACCCAGTACCAGCCGCATACCAGTACTGCCATCTGTTGACGTTCTGTCGCGCGCTGGGCCTGTAAAGAATTTCCTTTAGAACAGGATGTGCAACCTTTGCCCAGCGGGAAGCCCAAAGAGAAGTTCTCAGAGGTTTTCCACCACAAATGATCTTTAGATGGCTTGTGAAGTATAACAAAGTCCTTTATTAATGAACAATCAAACAGAAACTTCTCCTTTCTTCAGTAAAGATAAACAAATGATTCTAGGCTTTTATGCAACTGGTAGCTTCCTAATCTTGCCCATGAAGGACAGGCAACTGTCTTCAATAACTTCTTCTTTACTTTAAAGGAAAGTCCCCTGTTTAACTTCTCCCAGGCTGACTATAATCTAACCCTTACTGATGTGGGCTCCGTTACCAGGTCGAACTGCTTCTCGAACACCGAGTGGTCCTACCAGTAAAGGCTTAGATGTTCTCCAGCTGGAGTTCTTTGGTCTTTAGGGCTGTTTCCCTGGAAATCTTTGGAGACTCTTAAGACTGTTCTCCCCCGGAAGTTCTTGGATGCTCTTAAGACTGTTTCCCCCCGGAAAGTCTTAAGGGTTGAAGTTTTTGTACAAGGGAAGCTTGCACACGTCCTGTACATTAGCTTTCCTTGCTGAGACTAACTAAAAATGGCTCCCTTCCCTTCCCAATTGCCCTGAGCAAGGGGTGGGACCAAAACTTAACAATGATGGACAGAAAGCCTGGCCTATGACTGCAACCAAAGGAAGCCACCTATCTGCAGAGTCCCTGAAACCTAGGACTGCAAACAAACATTTAATACAAATCAAATAAAGTTGGAGCTCCTGGTACACCCGTACCAGCACAGTTGAGGAGGTAAGAAGGTGGAGGCATTACTTTTCATTCAACCCTCATATGTGTGATGGATATTTTTAGTTGTGTAATGATAGAAAGGAAGGACTGAACAAGCATGTCTGAATGAGCTCTTGATGGCTGCAGGTTCAGGTGATGATTAACATGGTTTTTTTGCTTTGTTGTTCTTGTGTTGCTGCTCTGATGCTGGATTTCTTGTTCTGTTTTTCTGTACTTCAATGATCCGATTAAAATTGAGTTTGACTTGTCATATGATGTATGATATCCACTACTATGAGGGCCTATTGGGGCAAAAGATAAGGTATACAGTACATTGAATCATACAAAGGCTCACACGGTCAGTGACTCCCTAAGATGCAAATGCTTTGACTTGAGAATTATTTTTGAGCCTCCAAGGAGAGGGCCAGGCCCGTAGCCAGGATTTTGATTCGGGGGGGGGGGCTGAGTTTGGTTCGGGGGGGGGCTGAGTCTGAGTGAATGAGGGTCTACCCCAGCAAACCTTTTGTATCCTTACCCCAATCCCCCCATGCATATGGGATATATTGAGCATGGTGATCAGATCACGATATGAATAAACATAACAGTTGAAATAATGTACCAGTAAGGCCTTTTCGCGGACCACCATGAAAATTTCGGAGGGGGGGGGCTGAAGCCCTTCAAGCCCCCCTCCCCCCGGCTACATGCCTGGAGAGGGCTGGGATAGTTGTGTAGCTTCCTGTCAATGAAACATGAACATTACAGAGTTATTTCACAGGGCCATCCATACAACTCATGTAGTGAAATCAGCCTAATCACTTATTGTGTATGGACTGGCAACATGCTACAATGCTTGTTGCTATGCATTGCAAAGAAGGTGTATCGTGGTGAGCAAGATTGCTCACCATTGCTGATGTTGAATCAGAGAAACCCTCAGTAAAATTCTAAGCAGTGCCAAGTTTCCTTTGACTCAAGCTTGATTCATGTTGATGAGAAAACGGTGCCTCCTACTCATTGTTGCATCTCTAGTGATGTAATTCTGATGCATCATCTACCAAACACCTCTCTCAGTAAAGATGCATTAAGTACAAATGAAGTAACTGATATCTTGCTGGAATTCATGACCTCCAAAATATGCAACCTGTGAGAGCAGCATCATTTATTTATTTATGGCATTTATATGCCGCCCTTCTCACCCCGAAGGGGACTCAGAGCGGCTTACAATATATATTTTCATACAATATATTATATTATTAGCATAGTACAATATCAGTATATATTACTATATTCCACTATACCATTATATTGTAATATAATTAGTAATATTACATGTAATGTAAATATATAATTATAATTATAATATTGAATTATTATTACTAGTATTAAATTGTATTACATTATAATATTATAAATATTATATGCATATACAATATACTATATTATATTATTAGTAAAGTATTAGTATATTCAAATGAGCAGTAGGACTAGTCCTGGTCTGAATATGACCCATCTAGCCATTTCCTCCAGACAAGAGTTGCCTGGGATTGTGTTCTTCTTTAATTGAGAACAAATCTATCTTTAAGTGATTTCTTTTTGCTTCACATAAAAGACAAAATGTAAATTAATCAATCTCCTCCTCCTTGTTCTCAAATTCCCACTTCCTGCTCCAAAATACAAAATATTAAGTCTTTCAAGCAGAATACATATTTTCTTTGTTCCATAAATAAGCAAATCCATCTGTTGGCCCTCAGCCTAAACATACAACAGATTTTATTTTTATTCTGTTTACTCGCCGTCATTTTTGGGGAAGATACTGTATATACACGAGTATAAGTCTAGTTTTTCATCCCTTTTTTAGGCTGAAAAAGTCCTGCTCAGCTTATACTTGAGTCAAGGTTATTTATTATTTTACTTTATTATTATTATTATTATTATTATTATTATTATTTCATTTATTATTTTATTCTATTTATTATTATTACATTTATCATTTCACTCTATTATTTATACATTGTGTTATGTGTTAAATGATTTGATACGGCCAATAGGCCAATCAATAAAACGTATCTATCTGTTATTTATACATGTATTATTTTACTGTATAATTGTTGTTAATGGAGCCCCCGGTGGCGCAGTGGGTTAAAGCACTGAGCTGTTGAGCTTGTTGATCGAAAGGTCGCAGGTTCGATTCCGGGGAGCAGCGTGAGCTTCCGCTGTCAGCCCTAGCTTCTGCCAACCTAGCAGTTTGAAAACATGCAAATGTGAGTAGATCAATAGGTACCGCTCCGGCGGGAAGGTAACGGCGCGCCATGCAGTCATGCCGGCCACATGACCTTGGAGGTGTCTACGGACAACGCTGGCTCTTCGGCTTAGAAATGGAGATGAGCACCACACCCCAGAGTCAGACATGACTGGACTTAATGTCAGGGGACTACCTATACCTTTTAATTGTTGTTATTCATTATTTTACTCTTCTTATTATTATTACATTTGTTATGTTGCTCTCTTTATTATTATTGGAAGGATACGTAAGCACATTTACATTGAAGAAGGTAAATAATTATTTAATCAGATTTGGACAGTCTTATCTTAACTTACCATTTTTGTAAATATTCCAAAATATATAACCTACTGATTCCTCAATTAATGTAATTAATAATAATAATAATAATAATAAACCTTTATTTATACCCCGCTAACATCTCCCGAAGGACTTGGTGCGGCTTACAAGAGGTCGAGGCCCAACACATCAAAAAAACAGCATAACAAATACAACAATAAATAAACTCATAAAACAAGCAATAAACATCAAAACAATAGCAATAAACATCAGACAATAACACCATGGCGCATTTAAAACTAAGGCCGGGCCAAATGTAATGATTAAGGTGAAATGGATAGGTTTTTGGAGATAGGTGCGGTGTGCAGACAATCTTAAATCTCTAATAAAGTGCATTTGGGACATGATGCTTGGAGTTTCCTATTCTGTGAAGGCACACTGGAACAACCACGTCTTCAAGCTCTTCCTAAAGACTGCCAATGTTGGGGCTTGTCTGATGTCCTTGGGGAGAGAGTTCCAGAGTTGGGGGGCCACCACAGAGAAGGCCCTGTTCCTCATCCCCACCAATCGTGGTTGCAACACAGGTGGGATTGTGAGCAGGGCCTCTCCAGATGATCAGAGAGATCGTGTGGGTTCATATACGGAGATACGGTCACGGAGATGCGGTATCTATTTTTATTTTGCAATTTACAAGTAGCTGCTGCATTTCCCACCCTCGGCTTATACTCAAGTCAATCGTTTTCTCAGTTTTTGTGGTAAAATTAGGTGCCTCAGCTTATAGTTGTGTCGGCTTATACTCGAGTATATACGGTAATTACATTCAGAAGCTTGCAGTATTTTAAATGATGAGCTGGTCCAGTGAAATAGAGCATTATACATTATACACCGAGATTGTGAAGCAGCTAGCTGAGTGTCAGCTGCATTAAGATCACTCTGACCAAAATGTCATGAGTTCAAAGCTAGCCCAGGTTGGAGTGGGTTTCCAACCAATTGTGTGTAACCTGTTGTCGACCTTTGCAACCCGAAAGACAGTTGCATCTGTCAAGTAGGAAAATAAGGTACCACCTTAAAGTGTGGGGAGGCAAAAGGGTTACACACTCCTCACCCTTCAAATCATACAACAGATTATTTATTTATTTATTTATTTACAGCCTTTATATTCCGCCCTTCTCACCTCACAGGGGACTCAGGGCGGATTATAGTATACACATATATGGCAAACATTCAATGCCAATTTTTGACATACAAACATATACAAACATACACAGAGGCTATTTAACTTTTTTCTGGCCAATGTCGCTTTCATCGTCCATCTGCGACGCTGATGAAGCACTTCCGCATTCCCCGCATGCTTCCCCACTGGAATGCTTTGCTGGAGTCTTCTTTATGGCCTCATAAATCAGTTAATTTAACCTCCCCACACTTTAAGGTGGTACCTTATTTTCCTACTTGATAGATGCAACTGTCTTTCGGGTTGCAAAGGTCGACAACAGGCTACACACAATTGGTTGGAAACCCACTCCAACCCGGGCTGGCTTCGAACTCATGACCTTTTTGGTCAGAGTGATCTTAATGCAGGTGACACTCAGCTAGCTGCTTCACAATCCTGGTGCTGAGGTTAGTTGGACTTCAGTGTATACAGAAATAGAGTCATACCCATGGTAACTTATGGTCAAAAGGAAACAAATCAGCTTCTCCAAAGGCTTCCTTTTCTCGTTGCCTGGAAACGGGTCTCTCACCATGGGGTACCATCTGCCTAGCACAGCTATTTACAAGCCTGCTGTGTCACATTTGCAAGCTAAGGCTATTGTGTTGTTATCCAATTGCTAAGGGCCATGACTGAAAAGAGGATGTCATGGCTTTTCGCCTTTATAAGACACTAGCTGTGCCCTGCCACGCGTTGCTGTGGCCTATAGTAAAACTTATCAAAGTTGAGGTAGATATCTGGACTATTATGAAAGAGAGGTACCTACTAGGCCTGGGTAACAACGGAAAAATTTGTTTCTAAAATCGATTTGTATTTGGGGGGGGGGGTTGTTTCGATATTTAAAATAATTACAAAATTTTCCTTTTAAAAAGTTCGATATTTACGAAATTTCGTAAATGGTAAAAAAATTAACGAATCGATTTCCAAAACAATAACGAATCGATTCGTTAATGGCGGACGCGACCGCGAAATACGCTAAAAAACCTCCAAAACCTTCTGAAGCTTCCCTCTCCCTCTGTTGTTGACTGTTGGTGTGATATTATAATTTTTTTTCACTAATTAAACCATAAAACTGGCCCAGACATGTGGAAATAATAACGAAACGACCTCAAAACAACAACGAAACGAATACAATATCGAAATACGAAGCATTTACAAAACGTTTTTGAAAATTCGTTTTTTTTAATAATTGCTCCAGAATGGTTCGTTATCGTTTTGTAATTGAAAAAATTAACGAATTATTAACGAATTACGAATTAACGAAAGGAAACCGCCCAGCCCTAGTACCTACCTATTCCTTCCCCCATTTCCTCCCCCTTTCTCTCCTTTCTTCCTTCTCTACCTCTTTCTTTCTTTCCTTCTTTCACTACTTGGTTTCATCCTTCTCTCTTTCCTTCATTCCCTCCCCCTTTCTTCCTTTGCCTTTCTTCCCTCCCTGTTTGCTTCCTTCTTTCTCTTTTTATTTCCTTTTATTTCACCACCATCATAACAATAACAATAATGTAATGCATTGCCTCTGGGACCTGACACCTCTCCCATTCCCCAGAGGAACAATAGCATAATAATCATAGAAATAACAACCTTTACCCGCCACGCGTTGCTGTAACCTACCTCCCCTCTTTCTCTCCTTCTTTCCCTCCTTCCTTCCTTCCCTCCCATCTTTCCTTCTCCTCTTCCTTCTCTATCTCTTTCCTTCTTTCCCCCTTTTTCTTTCTCTTCTGGTCTCTTTTCTTCTTTCTCTCTTTCCTTCTTTCCTTCCCTCCCTCTTTCTCTACATCTTCCCCCTTCCTTCACTCCCTCTTTCCTTCCTTCATTCCCTTTTTTCTTTCCTTCTCTCCTTCCTTCCTTCCCCCTTTTTCTTTCTCTTCTGGTCTCTTTTCTTCCTTCTCTCTTTCCTTCTTTCCTTCACTCCCTCTTTCTCTACATCTTCCCCCTTCCTTCACTCCCTCTTTCCTTCCTTCGTTCCCTTTTTTCTTTCCTTCTCTCCTTCCTTCCTTCCCCCTTTTTCTTTCTCTTCTGGTCTCTTTTCTTCCTTCTCTCTTTCCTTCTTTCCTTCACTCCCTCTTTCTCTACATCTTCCCCCTTCCTTCACTCCCTCTTTCCTTCCTTCATTCCCTTTTTTCTTCTCTCCTTCCTTCCCTCCCCCTTTTTCTTTCTCTTCTGGTCTCTTTTCTTCCTTCTCTCTTTCCTTCTTTCCTTCACTCCCTCATTCTCTACATCTTCGCCCTTCCTTCACTCCCTCTTTTCTTCCTTCTCCCTTTTTCTTTCTCTTCTGCTGTCTCTCTTTTCTTTCCTTCCATATTTCCTTTTCTTTCCTTTTCTTCTTCCTTCTTTCTCTAACTTTCCTTCCTTCCCCCTTTTTCTTTACCTCCCTTTCTCTTTCTTCCTTCTTTCCTTCCTTCCCGTCTTTCCTGGATTTTGACAGGGCGGGAAGGAGCGGGGTGGGGTTTGGAGGTGGTGTGAAGTAAAAGGAGGTAAGATTGGGGCGGGGGAGTAATGGAGCGTGGGGTTGCGTGTGTGTGTGCGGCGGTGGGGGAAGTGGGGTTGCTTGTGTGTATGCGGCAGCGGGGGGAGTGATGGAGCATGGGTTTGCGTGTGTGTGTGCGGCGGCGGGGGGAGTGATGGAGCGTGGGGTTGCGTGTGTGTGTGCGGCGGCGGGGGGAGTGATGGAGCGTGGGGTTGTGTGTGTGTGTGCGGCAGGGGGTGTGTATGTGCGGGAAGCGGCGCGGTGGGGCTTGGAGTGGGCATGGCTTCCGCAGGGGGAACGTTGGCCGGAAGGCCGTGTGCGCGCGCCAGGGAACTTGCGGCTGGGCGCCAATGCGCATGCTCAGTTTTGCCGTTTTGTGAGTGTGTTGTTGTGTTGTTTTTCATTTTGAGTAGATATGTTTGTACCTTGTGGGTTGTGTTATGGGCATGGGAATTTTGGTTAAGTTTTGTTGGGGGGTTTTTGAGTTTTGTGGCTCCGTTGGATGCCCCTAACAAATTTATATATATAGATTCCAGGCAAAATCTCACATTATAAACAATCGGGAAATCTTGATTTTGCACCTTGAAAATCCAAATTCTGCATGTCACCTTCAGGTAAATAATCAGAAATATATTTATTTGCTTGAATTATTTTTGTTTTCTTCTGAATGTGAAGTGACAATGAGCACCTCACCTATGTTTACCTCCAAAGAGGTAAATGTAGGAAAATAGGTGACCCCAATAAATAGATGGAAATATATATCATCGTGTCATCATGTTTTTTTTATGGAGCCCCCAGTGGCGCAGTGGGTTAAACCCCTGTGCTGGCAGCACTGAAGACCGACAGGTCACAGGTTTGAATCTGGGGAGAGGTGGATGAGCTCCCTCTATCAGCTCCAGCTCCTCATGCGGGGACATGAGAGAAGCCTTCCACAAGGATGATAAAAACATCAATAGGAGCATAGTGTCTAGATCTAGGGAAGTAATGCTACCCCTCTATTCTGCTTTGGTTAGACCACACCTGGAATATTGTGTCCAATTCTGGGCACCACAATTCAAGAGAGATGTTGAGAAGTTGGAATGTGTCCAGAGGAGAGCGACTAAAATGATAAAAGGTCTGGAGAACAAGCCCTATGAGGAGTGGCTTAAGGAGCTGGGCATGTTTAGCCTGAAGAAGAGAAGAATGAGAGGGGATATGATAGCCATGTATAAATATGTGAGAGGAAGCCACAGGGAGGAGGGAGCAAGCTTATTTTCTGCTTCCTTGGAGACTAGGATGCGGAACAATGGCTTCAAACTACAAGAGAGGAGATTCCGTCTGAACATGAGGAAGAACTTCCTGACTGTGAGAGCCGTTCAGCAGTGGAACTCTCTGCCCCGGAGTGTGGTGGAGGATCCTTCTTTGGAAGCTTTTAAACAGAGGCTGGATGGCCATCTGTCAGGGGTGATTTGAATGCAATATTCCTGCTTCTTGGCAAGGGGTTGGACTGGATGGCCCATGAGGTCTCTTCCAACTCTTTGATTCTATGATTCTATGATCAATTCATCCGGGTGTCCCCTGGGCAATGTCCTTGCAGACGGCCAATTCTCTCACACCAGAAGCGACTTGCAGTTTCTCAAGTTGCTCCTGACACGACAGGACACGACACGATGGGAAGGATATTAGAGGCAAAAATGAAGTACTTTGGCCACATAATGAGAAGACAGGAAAGCTTGGAGAAGATAATGATGCTGGGGGAAATGGAAGGAAAAAGGAAGAGGGGCTGACCAACAGCAAGATGGATGGATGGGATCCTTGAAGTGACTGGATTGACCTTGAAGGCCCTAGTGGGGTGGTGACGGCCAGAGATGGCCCTAGGTAATTTTCAACGGTAAGCAAACAGTATTTTGGTGCCCCCCCCCCCCACCAATCATTGATATATATTTTCTGTTGGTCATGGGAGTTCTGTGTGCCATATTTGGTTCAATTCCATCATTGGTGGAGTTCAGAATGCTCTTTGATTGTAGGTTAACGATACATCCCAGTAACTACACTTGCCGCACTTGCTCCCTTGCCTGGCCCGCTTTGGGTCCGAAGGCATGCCTGAAGACCCCGGCGTGTGCACCAAAAGTCACCTCTTCTCCTGACTTTCTCCTCAGCCATTGGGACCGAGAGAGAGAGAGAGAGAGAGAGAGAGGTGGAGATGCCCACCTTTCCTGAAGGTAGGCGCAAAAACAAAGGAGGGAGCGGAGGTGGGAGATACCTCCAGCCGGAGGGTCTCTCTCTCTCTCTCTCTCTTGGTCCCAATGGCTGAAGAGAAAGTAAGCAGAAGAGGCGACTTTTGGTGCGCACGCTGGAGTCTTCAGACACGCTTCCGGACCCGAAGCGGGCCAGGCGTGGCGGCTCCGCCCCTTGGACCACCCGCGGATTGGGGAGAGGAGAGGAGAGGAGGCGGGTGGAACGCCGGGGGATCGGGAAAGGGAGCCGTTCATGGGGAAGGGATCAAACGCGGAAAACGATTGAGTGCCGGCTCTGCTCGCGCACCTGGTGGCCGGGTGGAGCAGGAACGAGAGGGGCTAGGCGAGGCTCAAGGGCCCGGCCCCTTTGGAAAGAGGATTGCCCGGCAGCGAGGCAAGAAAGCCGAGGCTCCCCCCGGACTGCTAGGGCTGTTGTGAGCTGAGGGGGCGCTCCTCAAGTGGCAGTCGAGGGGCATTTACAGAGGCGCCTCTGCGCCCCTGGCAAAAAAAGTGTTCTGCGACCGCTTACTTCGCGTAATGGACGAGCTGCCCCTGGTGACGGCCGACAGGGAGCTCTGGCATGGGCTGGTCCATGAGGTCACAAAGAGTCGGAAGAGACTGAACAAATGAACAACAACATGAAAGCTTATGCCACAGTGTCTTTCCCCCAGTATCAAAAGTGCTACCAGATGCCTTTGTAGACTGATATTCCTGACTAATATGGCTATGTCTTTAAATTTACAAATATGTCAAATGAGATTTTCGAGAAGCTGAATTCTGTCATCCAGTATGCATGCTATTCTTGTAAAAAAATTACGTTTCCTGCCTCTGATCTGGGTCTAACTAAACACCCAATCACAAACAAGATATCAAGTGGTTGATGGGGTTGTGAGCACAATGAATTGCACAATTCAATTTTTCCTGCCACGGAAGATTGAAGAATGCAGCAGAATCCTAAGAAGCACAAAAATGAGTCTTTTCAAGCAGAAGTGTGCCTTGATTTGCCATTTTGCAGCACCCTAAAGAGAGGAACCTGTATGCTTCTGATTGAAGTTCCACTTCCTACTAATATAAGTAAAAGCTTTTCTAAGAATTTACTTTTTACCATTAAAAAACAGCTTTGAATGTCAAGCTTCTGCAGATTCTCTTGACAAAGCACAATCTTTGCCTCTATTTTTTTAAGATTTTGCTAAAGCAGTAGCAAACAGAAAAACCAATGGAGAGGTGCTGAATTCACTTAGAAAAATGGTTGAGCATTCTCATTACATGTCCTCTCATCCCCCAATTTAATACAATATTGGGGGGGGGGGGGTTAGATGAAAAGGAACAATTTAATGGAAGATGGTCATATGGAGATATTTTATTTGAATTGTACCACTTGGCTTTTTTGTATGATAGAATTAAACATCACTCGGGCACAATTATTTTGCTGCAAATATATGAAAATACTAGCAGTCCCCAGCTACGCGTTGCTGTGGCCCAGTCTGGTGATCTGGAAAATAAAGTAATGAGAAAGTGTCGGTTTCTAATCTATGTAATGTCTTTCTGCTTGTGGGTAAACAGTCTTTCTTGCTGTTTCTTTGTCAGTGTTGATGTGGAGATTGTCTGGTTTGCCTACTTTGGAACATGCAACATATAATTGTCCTTCTTTAGGGGTCCCTTTCAAATCTATATCTCTCTCTGTGTGAATCATATCTATCTATCTATCTATCTATCTATCTATCTATATCTATGAGTGGATTGCTCTTTGTCAGGAGGGCTTTGATTATGTTTTCTTGCCCTGGTGAAGGATGTTGGACTGGATGGCCATAAGTATTTTCTGTTAGTCATGGGGGGTTCTGTGTGAGAGGTTGAAGCCAATTCTATCGTTGGTGGGGTTCAGAATGCTTTTTGATTGTAAGTGAACTATAAATCCCAGGAACTACAAATCCCAAATGTCAAGATCTATTTCCCCTAAACTCTATCTGTGTTCATATTTGGGCATATGGAGTATTAGTGCCAAGTTTGGTCCAGATCCATCATTGTTTGAGTCCACAGTGCTCTCTGGATGTAGGTGAACTACAACTCCCAAACTCAAGGTCAATGCCCACCAAACCCTTCTAGTGTTTTCTATTGGTCATGGTTCCAAAATTGATTTAATTCAATAATTGGTGGAGTTCAGAATGCTCTTTGATTGGAGGTGTACTATAAATCCCAGCAACTACAACTCCCAAATGACAAAATCATTTTTTTGAGTGAAGCACATACATTGGGTTGTTAGGTATATTGTGTCCAAATTTGGTGTTAATTTGTCCAGTGGTTTTTGAGTTATGTTAATCCCACAAACGAACATGACATTTTTATTTATATACTAGCCGTCCCCTGGCACACATTGCTGTGGCCCACATGGGGGTTCTGTGTGGGAGGTTTGGCCCAATTCTATCATTGGTGGGGTTCGGAATGCTCTGTGACTGAACTGTAAACCCCAGCAACTACAACTCCCTAATGTCAAGATTCTATTTTCCCCAAACTCCAGCAGTGTTTACATTTGGGCATATTGAGTATCTGTGCCAAGTTTGGTCCATATCGATCATTGTTTGGGTCCATAGTGGTCTCTGGATGTAGGTGAATTACAACTCCCAAAGTCAAGGTCAATGCCCACCAAACCCTTCCAGTATTTTCTGTTGGTCTTGCGAGAACTGTGTGCCAAGTTTGGTTCAATTCCATTGTTGGTGTGGTTCAGAATGTTCTTTGATTGTAAGTGAACTATAAATCCCAGCAACTACAACTCCCAAATGACAAAATCAATTTTTTTAGTGAAGGACATGCATTGGGTTGTTAGGTATATTGTGTCCAAATTTGGTGCCAATTTATCCAGGGGTTTTTGAGTTCTGGGAATACCACAAACGAACATTACATTTTTATTTATATAGATAGATGAGGGATGGGAAAACAAACTGTTATGTATCAGGCTCATTCACAGTATTCAAGATCATGACCGTTCTGACCGTTAGGTTGCCAGTCATGGAAGCAATAAGTAACAGTGCCATTCTATTCTCAGAAGACTGGCTCACTGGGTTGAATGGGACTTATACTTTCAGGGATAATCAAACTACAAGAGAGGAGATTCCATCTGAACATGAGGAAGAACTTCCTGACTGTGAGAGCCATTCAGCAGTGGAACTCTCTGCCCCGGAGTGTGGTGGAGGCTCCTTCCTTGGAAGCTTTTAAGCAGAGGCTGGATGGCCATCTGTCAGGGGTGATTTGAATGCAATATTCCTGCTTCTTGGCAGGGGGTTGGACTGGATGGCCCATGAGGTCTCTTCCAACTCTTTGATTCTATGATTCTATGATTCTATGATTTGTGGGCTAAATTGCAGCTAAAAGATTTAATTGCTTGGTTGTTGTAGGTTTTTCCGGGCTATATGGCCATATTCTGGAGGCATTTTCTCATGACGTTTCGCCTGCATCTATGGCAAGCATCCTCAGAGGTAGTGAGGTCTGTTGGAAATAGGAAAATGGGTTTATATATCTGTGGAATGACCAGGGTGGGACAAAAGACTTTTGTCTGCTGGAGCTAGGTGTGAATGTTTCAACTGAAAATGCCTCCAGAACATGGCCATATAGCCCGGAAAAACCTACAACAACCCAGTGATTCCGGCCATGAAAGCCTTCGACAATACATTTAATTGCTTTATCAGCCTTTAGAATTTCACAGTATTCATTGTGAATACAGGTGGTCAGGGCAATGCATAGTAGGTTCTAGCCCAACTTACCTGTCTGAACGCATCTCCCCTTACGAACCGTTGAGGACTTTTAAGATCATCTGCGGAGGCCCTACTGTCGGTCCTGTCTTCGTCACAAGTACGTCTGGCAGGGACGAGAGAAAAGGCCTTCTCAGTGGTGGCCCCTCGGTTGTGGAATGCCCTCCCTAGGGAGATCAGATTGGCTTCTTCACTCCTAACAGTTTGGGAAAAACTCAAAACTGCCTCAAATTGCCAGAAGGCTGAGAGGAGCGGTATACAAATACAGTAAATAAATAAATAGTGACAGGCAACAGACTTGCCCTGCTGCCCGATGATTTGCCACGCCGCTCTATGGGTCCCTTCATTGTCCACTTCATCAAGGACCTCAATGCGATAATGTCCTCTGTGTTTGGAAATAGAGGAGTGAAGCAGTGTGGGATAAAGTCCTAAATAGAATGACTGCACCTATGTAAATGAAAACAAAGACTATTGCAGTCAATGAGATTTATTTCTGATTTGTAATTATAGACAGTTGTTGATAGATCGAAATTCTATTTACTTATGTTGGAATAAACTCAGCTGGACTTAGTGAGACATCTGAGTAGAAATGCATTGATTCAGGTCATTAATTAACATTTTTGAACGAGGTCCTGGCCTTTTAATATGAGCTGGCTTATTCTCTTTCCTTTTACCATCACTTCAATTTATTGTATGCATTTAATGCATGTAAGACACTAAATAGTGACAGGTTACAAGAGGCCATGAGGACTAGTACACTCTTAACACAGATTATGGTAGCAAATCAGACTAAAATCTGCTGCCCCGGATGTGTCTCTGCCAAATTCCACTGAGTAATTTGTTATCTGTGTCTAAAATCCGTTTTAGAAGCCATGTCACTCCCGGGTCAAATGGCAGTGAATGAATTCTCTCAATCCTCTGCTGAAATTCTTAAATACAATAATCTCAATATATTAAAAGCAATCAGTGGCTAACATCTGGTGTTCTAGGAGCCCTCGGAGGTGCAGTGGGTTAAACCCCTGTGCCAGCAGGACTGAAGACCGACAGGTTGCAGGTTCGAATCCGGGGAGAGCTCGGATGAGCTCCCTCTATCAGCTCCAGCTCCTCATGCGAGGACATGAGAGAAGCCTCCCACAAGGATGATAAAAACATCAAATCATCCGGGCATCCCCTGGGCAACGTCCTTGCAGATGGCCAATTCTCTCACACCAGAAGCGACTTGCAGTTTCTCAGGTCGCTCCTGACACAACAAAATAATAATAATAATAATAATAATAATAATAATAATAATAATCTGGTGTTCTCAAGAATTTTAGTAGCCTGCCATGAGGTTAACTTTCATTGTTGTAGTTATATCCTGATGTCCCTTGCATTCTGTCCATGATTTCAGTAGTGAGAAGTAACATCAAACCATTTCACCTGAAGCAATTTCTTTTATATTCTAGAGAGTTTTGGAAGTTTTCAAAAGTAACTTACCATATATTCTCGAATATAAGCCAACCTGAACAGCCTAGATGATCTACGGATGGAACAAATCAAGAACTTTGGTCCAAAAGCAAGGTGCTGGTTGCTGGAGCTGATGAACAACTGCACTGCATCCTGTCAGATCCCCAAAATCTGGAGGAAAGCAAGAGTCATCGCCATCTTGAAGCCAGGCAAAGACCGTAATGACCCAAAAAGCTACAGACCAATCTCTCTGCTGTGCCACCTCTACAAAGTTCTGGAGAGACGTATTTGCATAGAATTACAGAAAAAATAGACCCTTGTCTGATCTCACAGCAAGCTGGCTTCAGAAAAGGCAAAAGCTGCACATCGCCAGTGTTGAACCCGACTCAGCACATAGAAGATGGCTTTGAAAGGCAGCAGATCACAGGAGCTGTCTTCATAGACCTGTCAGCAGCCTATAATACTGTGAACCACCACCTCCTCCTGAGAAAAATGTATAATATCACAAAGAACTACCACCTCACCTGCCTCATAGGAAACCTGCTACAAAACAGGAGCTTTTTTGTTGAGTTCCAGGGCCAGAGAAGCAGATGGCGGAAACAGAAGAACGGCCTGCCCAAATGACATTCAATCAACTACCAAACTCACAAATTTTGTATTTTGTCTGTTTGTTTGCTTTGTTCTGTTAGAAATGTAATATAATTGATTGGTTGCCCTGACACGACAAATAAATAAATAAATACCATTTAAACAAAACCTATGAATACAAAGGAGATATACAGATCTCCCAAGGGATCATACCTCATAGTTTCTCAAACTCCCTTTAATGCAGGGATGGGGGAACATGTGCCTCTCCAGATGTTAGCCTACAATCCCTCCCTCTTTGTGGTTGAAGTGAGCTAGAGTCCAACAATATCAGAAAGATCTCAGCTTTCCGACACTAGTTTAAATGATGCTCCTGATCTGTAGCTCTAGGTAGGAACTTGGAAGTGCTAGGTACGGACTTGGGGATATCTGGGTTCTCATTCCCACTGGTCCATGGAACACATAGAGTGGTCTTGGACATTACTTTTTTTCTGCCTATCCTACTTCAGAGGGCTCTTGTGAAGAGGAGAGAGGAGAACTCTGTAGGCTACCTTGAGCAGATGAGAGGACAAGCAGGATATAGATCAGATCAAATAAATATGACAATTACAACTTGCTGTATAGTAAGACCTGCTTTCTACATTTTGCCCTTTCTCCTTTGGGATGGAAAATGCAAGGACCCCTTTGTCCTCTCGGGGAAGCCATTTGATCACCCTGGAAAAGAGTTGTCCTCATCTAGGCTTTCTTACCCAAGGCTATAATTTAACGGGCAGGAAGTGCTGACTCGCTAAATGGAGAGCAAAATCAGCATTAGTTCTGGAGAGGAATCAAAGCCCTGAAGCAAAGTGCACATTTGTATTTGCTCTGTGAAGTCTTTCCAAAAGCAATATTATGAAAACCATTTAACTTATACGTTGGGACAGCTGCATAGATGTGTCCTTAATTAGGAGTTTGGAAAAGTCACAGAAGGTGGCCTGTGCTTTTAACTGGACTATAGCCATTTTAAATGTTGGGCTTATTGTGATTGTGTGGTTGGATCCTCTGACAAAAAGACATTGAAAGGAAATGTTCAACAAAGACCCTTTGTCCTTATTATTCAAAACAATGTTTAGTCTTTGAAGCCTCCAAAATACTCATAATAAGGAAAGAATGTAATTACTTCTGTAATGCCTTCCACAATGCTATCTTACTAGAAGGATGGGACAACTCAGAAGTTGGCGGAAATATCAAGTTAAGACACAATTACAGCTGTTTAAGGAGCTCCACTGGCTGCCATTCATTTTCCGGTCCCAATTCAAGGTGCAGGTTCTTACCTACAAAGCCCTGAATGGTTTGGGACCCGCCTACCTGCGTGATCGCATCTCTGTGTACGAACCCACACTATCGCTTCGATCATCCGGAGAGGCCCTGCTCGCGCTCCCACCTGTATCGCAGGCACGATTGGTGGGGACGAGGGAGAGGGCCTTCTCGGTGGTGGCCCCTCGACTCTGGAACTCGCTTCCCAGGGACATCAGGCATGCCCCAACTCTGGCAGTCTTTAGGAGGAGCCTGAAAACGTGGTTGTACCTTCCCAGAATAAGGAAATACCCTCAGCAATATGTCCCTAAATGCACTTTATCACTGATTTAGGATTCTCTGCGTGCCCCATCTCTATCTAAAAACTCTATCCCAGTTATATCCTACCTTGTCCATGTCCAGCATTATTTTAAATTTTAAATTATTGCATTTGGCCCAGCAATAGGTTTTAAATCTTGTTGTTATTGTTACTGTCTATTGTTTACTTCTGTTTATGAGATTTATTTTAACTGTTGTATTGATTGTTTTCTTATTCCTTTTACTGTTGATGTACTTTGGGCTCGGCCTCATGTAAGCTGCATCGAGTCCCTTGGGGAGATGGTAGTGGGGTATAAATAAAGTTATTATTATTATTATTATTATTATTATTATTATTATTATTATTATTATTTATCCTATAGAACAGAATGACTGTTTTTCAGCACTGTTAATCCCACCAAAGTCCCATTAAGTGAATATAAAATATTAAATAAGCAGAGATTGGCTTGAAGTCACAATTCTGAAATGACAGACAGGCCTTATTTATTTATTTACAGTATTTATATTCCGCCCTTCTCACCCCACAGGGGACTCAGGGCGGATTACAATGTACACATATATGGCAAACATTCAATGCCAAGACACAACAGATATAGACAATCAGTCAGAGCTATTTAACTTTTTCTGGCCACCAGGGGAGCTGTCGCTTTCATCGTCCATCTGAGACACTGATGAAGTACTTCCGCATTCCCCGCATGCTTTGCTGGAGTGCTTTGCTGGATGAAGGGAGACAATGCATTCTGGAGTGGATTATGGAGTTTTAATGTCCTTAGGCTTATCGAGGCTGGGGATTGGTCTTCCAGAGAAGCCACTTTATTGTCCTGAGATGGGTCTGTGATAAGCATTGATGGCTTAATCCAAGTTTTCCTCTTACAATCAGATAGGGCACAAAGGGGAAACTTTTGTGAATGTCCTTAGTGAAAAGATTTGAAAGAAAAACGGCTTGGAGGAAAAGAGGACTTTCCTAAGGTCATATTCCCCCCATTGTTGTATCATTAAAAAATCTGCCAGACAGGAACCCTTAAGATGACCCAACTCCGAAGTCAAAAGGATTTCCTTGATTATGGTCCATGCAAAGAATGTCCAAAGATAAGGGTCTTTTCATGATTGCTGATTGCTTTTCCAGAGGCAGGGCAGCTTCCTTGTAGATTTCCCCCAAGGAGAGGGGAAGGGAGCAAAAGGGTCAAGGCAAGGTCAAATACATGAAGGGAAATTTAGAAACACAGGAGAAAATATGAAAATATAGAAGTAATAATACAGAGAGTAAACCCAACTACCTTCCCCCAGTGTCCATAGTTCATATTATTCATACAAAGGTCCATAAAGGGAAATATCCATGAGAGGGAAAGAAAGTCCCTTGTTTGTGAGATGGGGGACTATCAGGAGCCCAGGTGTGCCTCAGATGGAAAAATTCAAATACTTTCATGGCATGATTTTCAGTAATAAATTGGTTACCTTCTGCTGTAAACATATGAAAATAGGGAACAAAGCCTTGATTAAACGATACACATCAAACTGACCAAGGCTTAACCCTTATTATCCAGTCTGGTGTCCTTGCCCTTAGCAAACTATAAGTTACTATCTCTAATGGGGTGGGGGGGGGTCATGTTCAACTTGAATAGAAATAAGTTCTTCTGTCTTGGTGAGCTTTTTGCAAACTTCAAAAGCTACTAGAGCAAACAAACAACCAAAACTCAAATTATAGAAAGTGGGATTTTTAAAATGATATTTGTTTATGTAAAGATGTACCACCTTTTAGCATCTAAAATAGGGTTCAGAAGGTTTATTGATTATGGCTTGTCCAAAACAGGCTGTAATGGTTTGTGTGACTAAGCTGTGGCTGCTGAGACGTGATGGCTGCTGCGAAAAGACCTGCCACTGCAAATAAAATCAGCGAGCAGTGTTTTCTAAATAGGCAGCCAAGCATTTCTCTAATATCTCACCTCACCCCACTCGCTGCTGTCACCCTAAAGCCATGGGACAGCAAAGAGCACCAGGCTTGTCGCTCACAGTGAGAAATCTTTGGGCAGTTATGACAGCTCTGCAATTAAATGTCCCCAAACTGAGCTTTCCCTCTGGCCCCAAGGGCAACCATTGCAGAGAGATAGTTGCCATGATTTTAACAACAGTTTTGTGTTGCTGTAATGGAAGAAAAGATAGCTAAGAGGAGAGTCATCTCCTCAGATTCTAGGAGGAGATGACTCTCTAAAGTTGTGGTAGAATAAGGAGGGGTTTCTCTGCACCCCACTTCTGTCCCCTAGTACCCATAGTACCACCTAATTGAGCCCCTTTTCTTGTTCCTTTTGCTATGAAACAAAGAGTTGGAATAAAGAGTGGGGTGGGGGCTGATTTATAAGAGCTGTTGGACCTCATAATAATAATAATAATAATAATAATAATAATAATAATAATAATCTTTATTTATATACCACTCCATCTCCCTGAGGGGACTCAGAGCGGTTCCCAGGTATCACTGGAATGTAGACATCGAGGGCTATAACCTCTTTCACAGAAACCGAACAAAAGGGAGAGGAGGCAGAGTAGCCTTATATGTCAAAAACTGTTATGCTGCAGAAGAGATGCAAGACAGCAATCCGGGAAACCAGCTTGAAAGCATCTGGATAAGAATCAAGGGAATTGGGACTCAAAAAGATGTCGTTGTAGGCGTCTACTATAGACCTCCAAGCCAGGAGGAAGAACTAGATGAAGTCTTCTGCCAACAGTTGACCAAACAGGCACAGAAAAGAAATGTAGTAGTCATGGGCGATTTCAACTATCTCGATATTTGCTGGAAAACAAACTCGGCCAAGAGTACAAGGTCCAACAAATTACTTGCTTGCCTTGCAAACAATTTCATGGTCCAGAAGGTAGAAGAGGCAACAAGGGGGTTGGCTACTCTTGATCTCATCCTAACAAATGCGGAGGACTTGATCGATGCAGTTGAAGTGGTCGGATCTATAGGGGCAAGTGACCATTTGATGCACTTATTAACCACCATTCTCAGCCCATAAGGGCGACCATGTGCTCCTGAAATTGCTCCTGTACAAAAGAATGTGCTCCTGTACAAAGGAAGGCCGAAACTAAGACAAGTCAAACCCGCATTTTGGACTTTAGGAGAGCTGATTTCCAAAAAATGAAGGAAACACTGAGCAGCATTCCGTGGACACAGATACTAAAAGACAAGGGAGTTACGAATGGATGGGAATTTCTCAAGAGTGAAATACTCAAGGCGCAATTGCAAACAGTGCCAACAAAGAGAAAAAATAGGGCAAGTGCAAAGAAGCCAGAATGGATGTCCAAAGAACTTCTAACTGTGCTAAGGCACAAAAGAGACATGCACAAGAAGTGGAAAAAGGGAGAAATCACCAAAGAAGAATTCAAACAAATAGCCAACACCTGTAGGGAAAAGGTCCCCAAGGCTAAAGCACAAAATGAGCTCAGGCTTGCCAGGGACATTAAAAACAACAAAAAGGGCTTCTTTTCTTATGTCAGTAGAAAAAAGGAAAAACAAGGAGGCGATAGGGCCTCTATGAGGAGAAGATGGGGCAATGCTGACAGGGGATAGGGAAAAGGCAGAACTACTTAATGTCTTCTTTGCCTCGGTCTTCTCACAAAAAGAAAGTCATCTTCAACCTCAGCAAGATGGAGTGGATGAGGGATTAGAGGACATCCAACCCCAAATTGGGAAACAGGTCATCCAGGAATACCTGACCGCTCTAAATGAGTTCAAGTCCCCAGGGCCAGATCAACTACACCCCAGAGTATTGAAGGAACTAGCGGAAGTCATTTCGGAACCATTGGCAATAATCTTTGAGAGTTCTTGGAGAACGGGAGAAGTTCCAGCAGATTGGAGGAGGGCCAATGTGGTCCCAATCTTCAAGAAGGGAAAAAAGGATGACCCAAACAATTACTGTCTAGTCAGCCTCACGCTGATACCAGGCAAGATTTTGGAAAAGATTGTTAAGGAAGTGGTCTGCAAACACTTAGAAACAAATGCGGTCATTGCTAATAGTCAACATGGATTTATCAAAGACAAGTCATGCCAGACTAATCTGATCTCTTTTTTCGATAGAGTTACAAGCTGGGTAGATGTGGGGAATGCCGTGGATGTAGCGTACCTGGATTTCAGTAAGGCTTTCAACAAGGTCCCCCATGACCTTCTGGCAAGGAAACTAGTCCAATGTGGGCTAGGCAAAACTATGGTGAGGTGGATCTGTAATTGGTTAAATGGACAAACCCAGAGGGTGCTCACCAATGCTTCCTCTTCATCCTGGAAAGAAGTGACTGCCGCAGGGTTCTGTCCTGAGCCCGGTCCTGTTCAACATCTCTATTAATGACTTAGATGAAGGGCTAGAAGGCAGGATCATCAAGTTTACAGACAACACCAAATTGTGAGGAATAGCCAATACTCCAGAGGACAGGAGCAGGATTCAAAACGATCTTGACAGATTAGAGAGATGGGCCAAAACTAACAAATTGAAGTTCAACAGGGACAAATGCAAGATACTCCACTTAGGCAGAAAAAATGAAATGCAAAGATACAGAATGGGGGACAATGCCTGGCTCGAGAGCAGTACGTGTGAAAAAGATCTTGGAGTCTTGGATTCCAAAACATCTGGATGCTGGATTACATATTTATTTATTTATTTACTATATTTATCCCCACCCTTCTCACCCCATAGGGAACTCAAGGTGGCTTACATATATAGTCAGCAATTTGATGCCATATGAACATACATAGTAAAATAAACATATACATTAAAACAATAATTAAAACCTAATGTGCCACTTTTGCTTTAGATCATTCTCTTATTTATTTATTTTTCTTTCCGTTGTGAATATTATAGACCAAGGGTTCTCAAACTAAGGGCCGGGGGCCGGATATGGCGCTCCAAGTTCTTTTACCTGGTCCTCACTCAGGGTCAACCGAAGTTTTAAATGACTTGAAAGCACACAACAACAACAACAACCTTATCTAATCAGCCAAAAGCAGGTCCACTCTTCCCATTGAAATACTAATAAGTTTATATTTGTTCCGTCTCCCAGGAGCCTGACTTGCCTTACTTTATAGTTGCTTGAGGTTGCTTCCTCTTGCATTTTCTCCCAGGGCTGCTGCATCTTTGCAAGAGTCCTAAAAGCTAATAGTATCAGAGTCTGCAGGCCTCTTTGCAACTATTGGCTTAGAGAGCAGCTCCTTGAGTTTAGGCACCGCCTTTTCTCCCAGGGAAAGATCTCCATTTTAGATTCTCCCCTGCCTTTTCAGTTTGAGGATAGACTTCAGGCGTGCTGATGGCTAAGCAGTTAGCTCTGGGGAAACCATTGCAAAAAATACTCTTTAGATAAGTATTAAGCTAAACTGAGTAAGCTATATTGAGATAATATAGATAGTATATTGTGTTTTGAGCTGTTTTTGAGATATTATAGACAGATAAGCTTAGTTGAGAAGATTAAGCTATATAGTTATAGAGAGAGAGTCGTGACTGCTTTGTCTCCAGGACTGATCTTAAGTTATAGATAGGGAAAAAACCTGCCTTTTTCTAAACCACAACAGCTTTAGGTTAGGGTGTTAAGATTCCAGAATCTTATCTGTCATCTGGAGAAAGGGTTGCCTCTGTAACTATAGAAAAGAAAGAATATTTTTGTAACTTCATCTATTGATTGTTTGTTTGCAACTTTGATTATCTGTGATGAACCGTGTCAAGTCTTCAAGGACTTTGAATAAATAAATATTCTTTTTGATGTTTAAAACCAGTACCAGTCTCAGTTGCTTAGTATCTTAAGTTTTCAAGATAGACAACTGCAGTTTGCTCAGCTATAGAAGCACGTCGCAGTTTTATTTTTCATAGCATCTGGGCGAACGGCACAATATTTGTTAAAAGTGTTCTTCATTTTAACTATTGTATTGTTTTAAGTGGGTTTTTTTGCACTACAAATAACATATGTTCAGTGTGCATAGAAATTCATTCATGTTTTTTTTTTCCAAATTATAATTTGGCCCTTCAACATTTTGAGGGACTGTGACCTGACCCTGATCCCTGGTATAGACCTTTTCCTTAGTGCAGGGAGAGATGGGCAATAACTGCATCATCATCATC
The DNA here is from genome assembly GCF_037176765.1 of Anolis sagrei. NCBI lineage: Eukaryota > Metazoa > Chordata > Lepidosauria > Squamata > Anolidae > Anolis > Anolis sagrei. The sequence goes on from NC_090024.1 coordinate 122,679,461, forward strand.
ATCATCATCATCATCATCATCATCATCATCATCATCGTTCCTTGTGTGAAGATGACTCCACAGACCCACATACAACACCCCCCCCCCCCCCGGGCCGCTGCTGTTTCCAAATGCTCATTTAAGCTTTCAATTGCAAAGCAGAACGTGAGTTTCAGTCTGGCAAACCTGTCCACAAGAGCCTAAATGAGGTGGACAATAGGAGCATTTTAAAATTCATTCTCGTCTTGTTTCTAAGACAACCAGGGGAAATTCACAATGATGCATTATTCACTGGAATCATTTGGCATTTCTCACTGATTTTTAAAGCCAGCTCTGCCTTCCATCAAAATTAAATGCTACATACAAATCCAGATTCCAATACTTTCCCCAAATTTCCAGACAAGATCAAAGTAGTTGGGAGTAATTATTACCCTAACACAAGACTGTGAGGCCTCGGGATCATTATTAGAATCTCAGCAGCATTAAAATATTTCACTTGTTCATCTCATCCCAATGATCTCAGCCTTTCCTGTCTGACCACCTTTCCTCCATTCCTTTCTTCACTTTACCTAGAGATACCATCAGTGTTAGTGAAGAGACTCAAGAGTGCTTACATCTGGAGTTGGGATGGCTTAAAATGTTTTCATGCCTGAGGCATAGGACAAAATGGTACACACCTTCTCTATTTCATATACAATAGTAAGCTAGACTAGCCACTAAATTTTGCTTCAGGCCTGAGGTCAGGACAATGTTCTCCTACACAGTTGAGAGTAAGTATCCTCCAATGGTGAAAGAGCCAGGAGGCTCTGGAAGAATGGCTGAAGCTGGGGACCAGGGCCACTATCATCCTGCATCTCCTATCTGTGGCAACTGCCTGCCAACTGCGACCGTACGTCGTAAAGGCTGATCTGGCCGGGGTGGTCCATGCCTTGGTCACCTCTAGATTGGACTACTGTAATGCGCTCTACGTGGGGCTGCCCTTGAAAACGGCTCGGAAATTTCAGTTAGTCCAACGGGCGGTGGCCAGGATGTTAACTGGTGCTCCTTACAGAGGGAGGTCAACCCTCCTGGTTAAGGAGCTCCACTGGCTGTCGTTCATTTTCCGGTCCCAATTCAAGGTGCAGGTGCTCACCTACAAAGCCCTAAACGGTTTGGGACCTGCCTACCTGCGTGACCACATCTCCGTTTATTAACCCGCATGCTCCCTTCGTCCATCCGAAGAGACCCTGCTCATGATCCCACCTGCGTTGCAAGTGCGGTTGGTGGGGACGAGGGACAGGGCCTTCTCTGTGGTAACCCCCCGACTCTGGAACACCCTCCCCAAGGACATCAGACAAGCCCCTACATTGGCAGTCTTTAGGAAGAGCTTGAAGACCTGGCTATTCCGGTGTGCCTTTCCAGAATAGGATACTCCAGCAACATGTCCCAGAAGCACTTTATTAGAGATTAAGATTGTCCGCACATTGCATCTATCCAAAAATCCTTATATCTCACATAGCATACTCAGCACTTTTTAATCTGTACCCATTACATTTGGCCCGGCCTAATTTTTATTGTGTTACGGTGTACTGTTTTTATTGCTTATTGTTATTGCTTTAATATTTTGATTTGCTTTTGGTCTATGTGTATTTGTTATATTGTTGTTCTATCGAGGCCTTGGCCTTTGTAAGCTGCATCGAGTCCTTCGGGAGATGCTAGCGGGGTACAAATAAAGATAATAATAATAATAATAATAATAATAATAATAATATAATAATAATAATAATAATAATAATAATAATATAGTGAGGACTGTCAAGATAGGGTTAGCTTTGCACTAGAGATTTTTCTGTAAGTTGCCCAAAGACCATAGTGTGCAGTACCTTTTGGGAGGACCTATTTTGTTTTAGACCCCAAATAATGGATTGATTCCCATTCTGTCAACTTCTATTCTATGTTTTGTAGGACTGACTAGAATTTTAAAGTCTTTCTTTTATCAAAATCTGCTAATAAAAATATCTATTGTAGTCTTATTTTTGATGCTCTCCAGATAGCTATTGAAGAGGTCCCAATTTGTTATTTTTAAAGTATTCCCGGTATCCCTTTTCAGCAAAAAAGACAATTCATCCATATCTTTTATCTCTCTCATTTTATCTAACCACCCATCAATGGGCGGATTTAATTCTTGTTTCTATTCTCTCGCGAAAACAATTCTGGCGGCAGTCAGAATATATGTAAAGAGTTTGTCTTCTTCTTCATTTAACTGTAAATCTAAATCTGTGAATCCTAAAAGATAATATTCTGGTTTTTTTGAAAAGTTTCTCTTTAAAAAAAAATTGTGTCTCTTCGTGAATGTTTGACCAGTAAATTGATGCTGTTTTGCAAGACCACCACATATGGTAAAATGATCCAACTTGATCGTGACATTTCCAGCATTTATCAGATACTGTTTTGTACATTTTGGCTAATTGTTTCGGTGTAGTGTTCCATCTGTGGAACATTTTCAACCAATTCTCCTTTAGATCCATAGCATAAGTATATTTCAGTTTTTTGTTCCACATTTGTTCCCATTCTTTCATTTGAATTGGTCTTCTTAAATTCTGTGCTAATATTTCAATGGGAAGTGTAGGCCTGCTTTCGGTTGATGTGATAGTCAAATTAATTAAGATTGTTGTTCTTGTGTGCCTTCAAATTGTTTCCAACTTAGGGCAACCCTAAGTTGAAGGTTTAAGGCAGGGGCCGGGTAAATGACCTTGTATTTCATTCTGGTAAGGCTTTGGAGGGGTCCTTCCTGGTTCATATTTTGGTGGTTCGTCTGCCGAATCCTCAAAATTATCTGAAATTTGAATTGACCTCTGGAATTTTGCACACCCCTACTTGAGAAGTATAATAACTGCAGGTCCTCAGAGAATGAATGGTTGTAAGAATACTCATAATTAATTTGCTCACTTAACACATTTACTACTCAGAGGAAGTGCCATCGCTAGCAGGAGAAGGACACTGTATCTCAGAGGTTTGGAATCTGTCTCTTTAGAAGGTGATAAACTATTCCTTGGCTACACTGGGTAGGGTTGGTGGATTCATGGGTTATTCAGCTCCTCTATATCTATTTTTATCTCATTCCAGAGAATCCTGAGACAGGGATACTGATTATTTGACGTTTGTCTTTCTCAACTTTAACTAGTGTCATCTTGCAACTTGATTCTAAGGAAATCTGAGGCTGAAGTGCAGTAGGAGCCTATTATCGAAGAGTGTCAAAATGCCAGGAGTGATCTACTGCTTTTCTTTCAACAATGTGAATTAATTTCCATGGCAACTGCAGACCTATTCATAGATACTGGTTTTTGTGCTGAATGTCCATCCACAGTGAGCACCAGCTCTCTCTCTCTTTCTCTCTCTCTCTCTCATACACTTTAAAGGCAGTTCTGACAGCGTTGGTTGCATTAATAGATTTTAAGATGCAGGGTCCTTATTTCCAATCATTACCAGAAGTAGTGAAATTAGTTTGACTTTTATGTGACCTACTACATAGCAGTGGGTGACTCCTGTGTGCAGGAATTGTCCTTTGAAAGCACTCTTTCTTCCCTATCACTGCCTTATTATGGGGCAGAGGCAGAATTCAAGTCCAGTAGCACTGTCCTCCCTGCTGTCGACTTCAGGCTCCACATCTCTTGGGGGCAGAGGAGTATCCCCTAAGACAGTGTTTCTCAACCTGGGGGTCGGGACCCCTGGAGGGGTCGCCAGGAGGTGCCAGAGGGGTCACCAAAGACCATCAGAGTATCAAAGTATTTTCTGTTGGTCACAGGGATTCTGTGTGGGAGGTTTGGCCCAATTCTATCATTGGTGGGGTTCAGAATGCTTTTTGATTGTAGGTGAACTATAAATCCCAGAAACTACAACTCCCAAATGTCAAGGCCTATTTTCCCCACACTCCACCAGTGTTCACATTTAGCATACTGAGTATTCATGCCAAGTTTGGTCCAGATGCATCATTGTTTGAGTCCATAGTGCTCTCTGTAGGTGAACTACAACTCCCAAACTCAAGGTCAATGCCCACCAAACCCTTCCAGTGTTTTCTGTTGGTTGTGGGCATTCTGTGTGCCAAGTTTGGTTCAATTCCATCGTTGGTGGAGTTCAGAATACTCTTTGATTGTAGGTGAACCATAAATCCCATAAAACTACAACTCCCAAATTATGTTTCATAACAGGAGCAAAATTACAGTTATGAAGTAGCAAAAGAATGTTATGGTTGGGGGTCACCACAACATGAGGAACTGTATTAAGGGGTCGCGGCATTAGGAAGGTTGAGAAACACTGCCCTAAGAAAAGGAGATCGTAATTTCAGTCCCTGAGGCTCACGGGAATCTTCTGACTTTCAAATTAGCTGTGCCAGTTGACACCCATGACAAGGTTTCACCCATTTTTGACACCTCCCCTTTCTCCAGTCATTTTCTTATGATTGACAGAAGCTATCAATCTTTTTCATGGTACAGGATACCAAAAACTAAAAATGTTGGGCTAGTGAGGGAGCCCTGAGCAAATCTGCATAAAATGTAGCTAGCAGACCTCCATTCAGTATCAGAGAAGGTAAAATGAAATGGATGGGGTGAACATAACGATACAGAGGTGAGATTTCCATTGCAGTTTTGAAATTATATGTTGACATTTCACTCAGGTTCCCAGTGGGTTTCATGCCTGAAATGGAACTATATTCTGCATTGGCAAAAGTATATTCCCTAATAGGATTGCCAGATTGATAGATGGAGGCAGCTCCTTTGCCTCTAATGGTTATTGAGAAGAAGGTATTTCAGCTGATGTTGCTTATCATGCAACCAGGGCCGTAGCCAGAAAAAAAATTCGGGGAGGGTTGACAATTTTGAGGGGGGGGGGGTTCAAAATTTGGGGGGGGGGTTTGAAAATTTCGGGGGGGGGGAGGTTTGAAAATTGGGGGGGGGGTGAAACCTGCCTCCTAGCTCACGCTGAAGCAAAGAGCACAGCAGGGGGCAGAGCAACCTTCAATAGCCTGCAGCTCCACCCCTGTCAACCACCTCCACCAAGTCTGGCCTCCTTAATGAGAGCATTCAACACACACACACCCAACTTGGTTGCTTCACTACATCGGCTATTGCTGCAAGTAATGACAGTGTGAATAAATTGTCAATATTTGCTTGAGATAGTGCTTACAGTTCTGGAGGGACTCTTAATTTTTTGCATCTCATAGACTTAGCATGGGGATTTGGTTAACCAGTTAAAATTCATGAGTAAACCAGGTTTTTTTTAAAAAAATCTGAAACATTTCGGGGGGGATTGAACCCCTAAAACCACCCCGTCGCTACAGGCCTGATGCAACTACATAACAAGCAATACCTTGCTGAAATATATGCTTATGTATAATCGTGGATGGAACAGGAATTGTCTCCAGTGTTCAATCTGGTGAACCTGTTCCAAAATTCAAGGCAATATATCTGGTGAACCTGTTCCAAAATTCAAGGCAATATATCATTTCAGTATGAGAAGAGAGAGTGTGCTTTTGTGTCATGTTGCCAAGGCTCAGCCTTATTCAGGTAGAGATGAACCAAACTCCCAGTTTGTGTTAAACAATTTAATTAAAACAGCACTTACTTCCTGGCTGTTTTAACAGTCCAAAATATAAAACATAAAGATAACACTCAGCCACAGAATATAAAACAAAAATAGCAAACACTGTTGCAGGTTCAAGATAACTTCGTAGTCAAAAGGTCCAGCCGAAAGTTCAATAAAAAAGTCCAGGGATCAAGAGTCTATACCAGGGGTCCTCAAACTTTTTAAACAGAGGGCCAGGTCACAGTCCCTCAAACTGTTGGAGGGCCGGATTATAATGTGAAAAAAACATGAATGAATTCCTATGCACACTGCACATATCTTATTTGTAGTGCAAAAAGCACCTAAAAACAATACAATAATTAAAATGAAGAACAATTTCAACTAATATAAAATTATTAGTATTTCAATGGGAAGTGCGGGCCTGCTTTTGGCTGATGAGATAGGCTTGCTGTTATTGTTTGCGCTTTCAAGTAGTTTCAGACTTAGGTTGACCCTGAACGAGGGCCGGGTAATTGACCTTGGAGGGCTGCATCCGGCCCCCGGGCCTCAGTTTGAGGACCCCTGGTCTATACAGTAGTCAAAAGCCAGTCCAAAGATTCAAGGTTCCAAGATTCCAAAGGTTTCAGGAGACAGATCAGGACACTGAAAATCAACTAACCTGGGGGAAAATCAGCAGCATCTACCACCAAGATAAGACAAATACTTTTCTCCCAAAGATCAGTTCCAAGGCTCGCTCCTTATATCCAGAAACACCCAGCTGCAACCTATCCCTTGTATACCTCCACCCTTTCTTTCACCCATGAACTTTTACGTACAGATTACTCAACCCTTTAGAAGTAATACTTACATTAACCCTTCCATCACCAACCACCATCAACTGCAGAACATAATACATGACATTTTGCAAAGAAAAACTGGTGGGTGGACAGTGTGTTTACTTTTTCCCTCTTATATTCTTCTCTGCCAGTTCTTGTTTTTTTCCCCTCAGCTATATCTGTTGTCAAAGTCTAGTTGACAGGATTAAGGTAGGAGCAGAAATAATTTGAGAGGATGTTTGCTGGGGAGATTTGGATTGGGATGATTAAGCAGTTTCCGCCTGTCTTCCTTGTCAAGCCTCTGACCCACTGGTTTGGGAATTTCCTATTTCTCTAGTAAAGTGTACAATCGCACTGTTAGTTATTCTAAACAATAAAAAAGACGCATTCCTGGATCTTCTGAACAAGTTAAGAATGGAAGTTTTGTTGAACCGGGACCCTTTGCCAGCCTTGAGCCCCTGGGAAAGACCCTTGAAAGTTGGCCTTAAGATTTACTGTATAGCCTCAACACTGTTGTATTGTGAGCCATTAGGCATCGCAGTGGTCAGTCCCAGTAACAGGTGAATGAGTTATTCAGGCAAAGGAAAAACTGTAAGACTCAATTAGTGTTTTTTCTTGTATCCCATTTGCAACCATTTGAATACTAATACTTGCTGTGGGCATAGATTTTGAGCTTTGCCTGCTGGGTATTCTGACAAAAAAGAGGACGGGGTGCTTTGAATGGGATTTTCCTGCTTCTTGGGAGGGAGTTGGATTGGATGGCCCACAAGGTCGCTTCCAACTCAACGATTCTGTGATTGTATTAGGGACTAGCCGTCCCCTGCCACGCGTTGCTGTGGCCCAGTCTGGTGATCTGGATAATAAAGTAATGAGAAAGTGTTGGTTTCTAATATATTTAATGTCTTTATGCTTGTGGATAAACAGTATTTCTTGCTGTTCCTTTGTCAATGTTGATGTGGAGATTGTCTGGTTTGCCTACTCTGGAATAGGCAACATATAATTGTCCTTCTTTAGGGGTCCCTTTCAAATCTATGATACTATATCTCTCTGTGTGTGAATCATATCTATCTATCTATCTATTTATCTATCTATATCTATGGCTGGATGGCTCTTTGTCAGGAAGGCTTTGATTACGTTTTCTTGCCCTGGTGAAGGACGTTGGACTCAATGGCCTTCAGTATTTTCTGTTGGTCATGGGGGTTCTGTGTGGGAAGTTTGCCCACTTCTGTCATTGGTGAGGTTCAGAATGCTCTTTGATTGTAGGTGAACTATAAATCCCAGCAACTACAACTCCCAAATGTCAAGGTCTATTTCCCCCAAACTCCACCATATGGAATATTCGTGCCAAGTTTGGTCCAGATCCATCATTGTTTGAATCCAAAGTGCTCTCTGGATGTAAGTGAAATACAACTCCGAAACTCAAGGTCACGCATGTAGCCGAGGGGGGAGGGGGAGCGGGGCTTGGGGGGCTTCAGCCCCCCCCCCAAATTCTCATGGTGGTCCGCGAAAAGGCCTTACTGGTACATTATTTAAACTGTTATGTTTATTCATATCATGATCTGATCACCACGCTCCATATATCCCATATGCATGGGGGTATTGGGGTAATGATACAAAAGGTTTGCTAGGGTAGACCCTCTTTCACTCAGACTCAGACCCCCCCCCCCCCCCCGAATCAAACTATAGATGAAATATAAATCCCAGCAACTACTACTCTCAAATGACAAAATCAATTTTTGAGTGATGGTCGCTCCTTGGGTTAGTAGTTGTCTTGAGGCCAAATTTGACGGCAATTTGTCCAGTGGTTTTTGAGTTATGTTAATCCCACAAACAAACATATACATCCGTCCCGTCCCCCCCCCCCCCTTTGTGGGAAAGCTTGATTCCACAACCCCCGTTTTAATGAGCCCTCCTCCACAAATAACCTGCTTCTCCTTATCTCACTCGAGTTTTTAATCAGTTTTTAATTAGTTGTCTTTTAATCATTACATGTAGCCCACCCATTGTCATTGTGATTGTGTTTATTGTAATTTTATATCATTATGTATTCATATGTGCTGTGTAATTATGATGTTGTTGTTTATTGTTTGCATTTTCAGTTTTATTCTGCTGTAATTTGTTGTTTGGGCTTGGCCTCATGTAAGCCGCCCCGAGTCCCCAGCGGGGAGATGATGGCGGGGTATAAACTTTTATTATTATTATTATTATTATTATTATTATTATTAAACATTACATTTTTATTTATATAGATGGTAGAACACAACCTGTATGTTCTGTCACACGCTGGGCCTGTAAATAATTGTCTTTAAAACAGGATGTGCAACCTTTGCCCAACGGGAAGCCCAATGGGAAGCCTAAAGAAAAGTTCTTAGAGGTTTCCACCACAAACAGTCCACCACAAACAGATGGTTTGAGAAGTACAACGAAGTATTTTATTAATGAACAATCAAACAGAAACTTCTCCTTTCTTCAGTAAAGTTAAGCAAGTGATTCCAAGCTTTTAGGCAACTGGTGAATTCCTAATCTTGCCCACAAAGGACAGGCTACTGTCTTCAATAACTTCTTCTTTAAAGGAAAATCCCCTTTTTACCTTCTCCCAGGCTGACTGAAACTTAAACCTAACTGATGTGGGCACCACTACCGGGTTGAACTGCATCTCAAAGCACCGAGTGGACCTACCAGCAAGGCCTGTAGTCTCTTCAGCTGGAGTTCTGTGATCTTTAGGGCCGTTTCCCTGGAAAGTCTTTGGAGACTCTTTTCCTTCTGTTTCTGTTGGAATTTCTGTAACCCTGGAAATTCTTAAAGCTGTGGGGATGCTTCCCTAGAGTTCTTAAAGGTTGAAGCTTTTGTACAGGGGAAGCTTTACACACGTCCTGTACATTGGCTAACCTTGCTGAGACTAATTAAAAATGGCTCCCTTCCCAATTGCCCTGAGCAAGGGGCGGTACCAAACTTAATGATGATGGACAGGCGGCTTGCCCTATAACTGCAACCAAAGAAGCCACCTATCTGCAGAGTCCCTGAAACTTAAGACTGCAAACAAAATTGGAGCTCCTGGTACAGCTATACCAGAACAATGTACTTTTAAAAAGTTATAGGATACTTGCAGGAATTCTTTGGCAAACTCCAAACTTCTGTGTGCCGCTTTCAGATCACCTGTTGATTTTGAGGAACCCCAAGTTTCATAGAATTTTCTAAGCTTAGGAATATTCAGAGCTGGTTTGGACATATAGCTTACAGCACTTGTTATTTGTTGGTAGTCTCCCATCCAACTATTAACTGGGGCTAACTGTGCTTAGTTTCCAAGATCGGACAGGATCTGCGTATTTAGGATATTTACAGCTCTCATGTCTCTGGATATACTTCAACTGGGAGTTCACTGCCAGCTAGTATTAAGGACAGAGATTGAACCTTGTGTAAAGGTTTTGACACTGGAAGTCGCAAAGCCTGAGCATTGAGATCTGAGGCTGACAGTCTTTTCCAAAGTGGAGCTGTCTAGCATGCCTGGATGTGGAGTTTTAGCAAGGACAGGGAGGATAAAATTAAGGCATACTGACAGCCTGAACTCTCCAAACTTGAAAAGCTTGAGACTACTTAGCGTACAACCCCTTTGTTATATAAAAGCAGCATTTTTGTTTGATTGTCTTTCAAGCTCTATGTGTCAGAGAGTCTCTCATCAGAGAGGTACCATGCTAGGTGGGAGAGGGAGGGTGTTGCTTTGCCAGAGTTTGAAAGCCTCTGTCAATTTCCATTAGAATTGCATTCCAAATAGCTATGTGTGTAACTGTATAATAAAGCTGCTTATATCGTAAGTGGGTAGCTGAAGTACTCTGTATGTTGGACTGCAGCTCCCATGATAATTAAACAGACAGTCTATAAGCACTTGGAAATGAATGCTTTGGGTTGTTGTAGGTTTTTTGGGCTATATGGCCATGTTCTAGAAGCATTCTCTCCTGACATTTCGCCTACATCTATGGCAAGCATCCTCAGAGGTTGTGAGGCCTCACAACCTCTGAGGATGCTTGCCATACATGCAGGAGAAATGTTAGGAGAGAATGCTTCTAGAACATGGCCATATAGCCTGTTCTGGAACGGCTGTACCAGGAGCACCAACTTTATTTGCTTTGTATTAAATGTTTGTTTGCAGTCCTAGGTTTCAAGGACTCTGCAGATAGGTGGCTTCCTTTGGTTGCAGTCATAGGGCAAGTCACCTGTTCATCATCGTTAAGTTTTGGTTCCACTCCTTGCTCAGGGCTATTGGGAAGGGAGCCATTTTTAGTTAGTCTCAGCAAGGAAAGCTAATGTACAGGACGTGTGCGAGCTTCCCCTGTACAAAAGTTTCAACTCTTAAGACTTTCCGGGGGGAAACAGTCTTAAGAGCATCAAGACTTTCCGGGGGAGAAAAGTCTTAAGAGCCTCCAGAGATTCTAAAGATTTCCAGGGAAACAGCCCTAAAGACCAAAGTACTCCAGCTGGAGAACATCTAAGCCTTTACTGGTAGGTCCACTCAGCGTTCGAGAAGCAGTTCGACCCGGTAGCGGAGCCCACATCAGTGGTATGCACGCGAACTACTAGTGTCTACAACAAAACGGACCTTATTTAAAAAATACTCCTCGTATTATTTTGGGCTTGGTCTCATGTTAGCCGCCCCAAGTCCCCTTTGGGAAGATGGTGGTGGGTTATAAATAAAGTGTATTATTATTATTATTATTATTATTATTATTATTATTATTATGTAAATATGCAGGGATATGCAAGGTGTATTTACATTCACTGGACCAAATTTGGCACAAATACCCGATATGCCCAAATTTGAATACTGATGGGGTTGCTGGGGGGTTGGGTTGATTTTGTCAGTTGTTTTTGTCACCAAGACTGTGGTGTAGCTGGCAGGGAGTCAGCTGCATTAAGATCACTACTGACCAAAAGGTCATGGGTTTGAAGCCAGCCCAGATTGGAGTGAGCTTCCGACCAATTTGTTTAGCTTGTTGTCAACCTTTTCAACCCAAAACACTGACTATAAGAAAAGAGATTCCATCTGAACATTAGGAAGAACTTCCTGACTGCGAGAGCCATTCAGCAGTGGAAATGTCTGCCCCGGAATGTGATGGAGGCTCCTTCTTTGGAAGCTTTTAAACAGAGGTTGGATGGCCATCTGTCGGGCATGCTTTGAATGCAATTTTCCTGCTTCTTGGCAGGGGGTTGGGCTGGATGGCCAAAGTTATTGATTAAAATTTTAAAATGCTGAATATGACAGGTGAGATGGATAGGTTTTTGGAGATAGGTGCGGTGTGCAGACAATCTTAAATCTCTAGTAAAGTGCATTTGGGACGATGCTAGGAGTTTCCTATTCTGGGAAGGCACACTGGAACAACCACGTCTTCAAGCTCTTCCTAAAGACTGCCACTGTTAGGGTTTGTCTGATATCCTTGGGGAGAGAGTTCCAGAGTCAGGGGGCCACCATGGAGAAGGCCCTGTCCCTCGTCCCCACCAATCGCGCTTGCGACGCAGGTGGGATCGTGAGCAGGGCGTCTCCAGATGATATAAAAGCTCCAGGCCAGCTTCAGTGGATTAATGCAGCTTCAACTGATCCGCTCCTTTCCCTATCCTGATGTTAAAATTACCACTATCTACTTCTACCTCTCAAATGTTTGCAGATTATGGTGTAGCATCCAGGTTTGTCACATCCCGGCTGTGTGGCTGCTGGCCTGGATTCATTACGAAGCAAACTGTGTCAGTAGGATAAGGATTTGTGGGCGTTTTTTTAAAGAAAAAGCATTCCACAGTTCCTTCAGTGCCAGCAGACAATTAAATGCAAAACCGTGTCCCAGCGTCACAGTGCCAGATTTAGAAATACAAAATGAGGACAGGTTAATCTGCCACCCTTTAATTTGTATGTAATATTCATCTGCAATTTTTTTCCTTGTTGGAAGAAGTGCTGTACTGCTGATAAGTCCTGGAGGTTTCAGTGTTAGGTTTAATTGTAAGCCAGTTATAGACGGAGGACTATCAATTACGCTGTCGCAGAGGGAAAAATAGGCATGAGGGCCATGATTATGGACTCTGATGGGAGGCCAGGGCTATGGTGCACTAGTCATCTAGGACAAGTAGGAATCATACAGCATTGGAGATGTTCTTGGACTAAACATCCTAATGGGTTGTTGTAGGGGTTTTTTTGGGCTTTATGGCCATGGTCTAGAGGCATTCTCTCCTGACGTTTCGCCTGCATCTATGGCAAGCATCCTCAGAGGTAGTGAGGTCTGTTGGAACTAGGAAAAAGAGTTTATATATCTGTGGAATGACCAGGGTGAGACAAATGACTCTTGTCTGCTGGAGCTGGGTGTGAATGTTTCAACTGATCACCGTGACTAGCATATAATGGCCTGACAGTCCCTGGAGCAAACTTTTGTTGAGAGGTGATTAGATGCCCTTGTTTGTTTCCTCTCTGTTGTTGTGCTGTTGCAATTTTAGAGTTTTTTTTAATACTGGTAGCCAGACTTTGTTCATTTTCATGGTTTCCTCTTTTCTGTTGAAATTGTCCACATGCTTGTGTATTTCAATGGCTTCTCTGTGTAGTCTGACATGGTGGTTGTTGGAGTGGTCCAGCATTTCTGTGTTCTCAAATAATATGCTGTGTCCAAGTTGGTTCATCAGGTGCTCTGCTATGGCTGCATTCTCTGGTTGAAGTATGTGCAGTGCCTTTCATGTTCCTTGATTCGTGGTTGGCTTGATGTGCGTTCCTCTTGGCACATTTCTCTTTTTCACCCTCCATTCATGCCTTTTCGAATTCTACAGCACTGCTGGTCACAGCTGACCTCCAGCTGGGGGGCCAGGGATTCCCAGTTCTCAGTATCTATGCCAGAGTTTTTAAGGTTGGCTTTGAGCCCATCTTTAAATCTCTTTTTCTGTTCTCCATCATTTTGTTTTTCATTCTTGAGTTCAGAGTAGAGCAACTGCTTTGGGAGACGGTAGTCAGGCATCCAGACAACGTGGCTGGTCCAGCGGAGTTGATGGTGGAGGACCATCACTTCAGTGCTGGTGGTTTTTGCTTCTTCCAGCACTCTGACATTTGTCTGCTTGTCTTCCCAAGAGATTTGCAGGATTTTTCAGCGGCAGCGCTGATGAAATCATTCTAGGAGTTGCATGTAGATAGTCCACGTCTCACAGGCGTATAGCAGGGTTGGGAGGACAATAGCTTTATAAACAAGCACCTTGGTATCCCTACGGATGTTCCGGTCCTCAAACACTCCCTGCTTCATTGGGAAAAAAGTTGCAATTGCAGAGCTCAAGTGGTGTTGTATTTCAGTGTCAATGTTGACTTTAGTGGAGAGGTGGCTGCCAAGGTAGTGGAAATGGTCAACTTTTTCTAATGTTACACCATTAAGCTGTATTTCTGGCATTGGAGAGGGATTGGCTGGAGACCGCTGGAAGAACACTTTGGTTTTCTCGATGTTTAATGACAGGCCAAGCTTCTCGCATTGTTCTGTCGCGCGCTGGGCTTGAAATAAATTGCCTTTAATACAGGACATGTAACTTTAGCCCAGCAGGAAGCCAGGGGCCCCAAAGAGAAATTTGTCAGGATTTTCACCATAAACAGTCTCTAGAAGGCTTGTAAAATATAACAAAGTCTTTTATTGGTGAACAATCAACAGAAACTTCTTTTGTCTTCAAAAGGTTAAACAAATGCTTCCAGGCTTTGTGCAACTGGTGGCTTCTAACTGTTGCTTTTACTCTAAAGGAAAATCCCTTTCCGAACGTCTCCCAGGCTAACTGTGAACCTAAACCTAACTGATGTGGATCCACTACCGGGCTGAACTGCGTCTCAAAACCGAGTGGACCTACCAGTAGGCCTGTAGTCACTTCAGCTGGAGTTCTTAGATATTCAAAGCTGTTATTCCCTCCGAAATTCCTCAGGGCTGTAAGGCTGTTTCCCTGGGAGTCTTCGGGAATCTTTAGATGCTCTTAAGACTGTTTTCCCCTGGGAAGTCTTACGGGTTGAAGCCTTTGTACAGGAGAAGTCTGTACATGTCCTGTACATTGACTTTCCTTGCTGAGACTGACTGAAAATGGCTCCCTTCCCTTCTCAATTGTCCTGAACAGGGGGCGGAACCAAACTTAACGATGATGGACAGGGGGCCTGCCCTATAACTGCAAACTTTAACAAGAAGCCACCCTTCTGCAGAATCCCAAGCCTTGGGCTGCAAACAACACTTAATACAAGGCAAATAAAGTGGGAGCTTCTGGTACAGCTGTACCAGCACACGCATGCTTCTGCAAAGGTGTTTAGAGTGGCTTGTAGTTCTTCTGAATGTGCACAGATGACATTGCCATCAGCATACTGGAGTTCTATAACAGATGTTGATGTAACATTGGTTTTGGCTTTCAGTCTGCTGAGGTTAAATAGCTTGCTATCTGTCCGAGAGATGATTTCCACTCCGGTAGGAGGTTTCCCGTCAACAAGATGAAGTATCATATTGATGAAGATGGAAAATAAAGTTGGGGCAATAACACATCCCTGTTTACACCTGATTCCACCTTAAATGGGTCACTTTGGGAGCCATTGCTGTCCAAGACTGTTGCCATCATGTCATCATGGAGGAGCCGCAGGATGTTCACAAATTTGTTAGGGCACCCGATATTTTGGAGGATGGTCCAGAGAGTACTGTGTCGAATGCCTTTTCAAGGTCAATGCAGCTAATGACTATAAGAACTCCCATGTAACTTTAAGACCGGATCCCTGAGTTTGCTCTTTTTCTTCTTCTTAACCAAGGATCTGTGCGAGGGCCGTTGCTTTTTTATTTCACTTTAATGAATGATCTATTGTCCTAATTGTGATACTCATTCTAACATATCTGTGCTTGGTTTTGCCATCATTTTCAAGTTTAAAAATTTACTTGTTTTCCCTCTTTCTTTTCTCCCTTTCACTAGAAAGAGCCCGTGACTATCTGCACAAGACAGGAAGGTTCATTGTCATTGGTGGAATTGTCTCACCTGTACATGACTCCTATGGGAAACAGGTGAGTATGGGAAGCAAGTGGATATAAACCTTTCCCTTTTTCCAGACTGACGTTTCTAGCTGAAGGGGCATTGTGGGCGTTGTTGAGACCCTTTCCATTGTCCATCTTAATAACTCATGTCAGGTGCTATTAGGAAGCTAGATTTTTATGTGTTGAGTGGGATTTTAGAGGCTTATCCGGACACAGGACGCCTCTAGTCAGCAAACAATTCAAAGGGAACAAGGGCCAGGCTACTTCCATGTAGTGCCCCACTCACATGCTAATGGGTGGATCCCAACACATACAAATATAGCTTGCTAAGTGCACCCTTTACGCTTCTTCAACAGACAGTGGTTCCTTCCTCCCACTCTGGACATCCACAGGTGTGTGTGCACACATACACATGCACACTCCACTTGACCGCACAACATCACAATTTTTTTCTTTGCTAAAGCTATCAAACACATCCTTCCCTATATGTTCTCTTAAAGCAGTGGTTCTCAACCTTCCTAATGCAGTGACCCCTTAATACAATCCCTCATGTTGTGGTGACCCCCAACCATAATATTGTTTTCGTTGCTACTTCATAACAGTCATTTTACTACTGTTATAAATCATAATGTAAATATCTGATATGCAGGATGCATTTTCATTCACTGGACCAAACTGGGCACAAATACCCAATACACCCAAATGTGAATGTTAGTGGGGTTGGGGGAGGACTGATTTTGTAATTTGGGAGTTGTAGTTGCTGGGATTTATAGTTAACTTATAATCAAAGAGCATTCTGAACTCCACCAGCGATGGATTTGAACCAAACTTGGTTCCCATGACCAATGGAAAACCCTGGAAGGGTTTGATGGGCACTGACCTTGAGTTTGGGAGTTGTAGTTCACCTATATCCAGAGAGCACTACGGACTCATGCAATGGTGGATCTGGACCAAACTTGGCACAAATACTCAATATGCCCAAATGTGAACACTGATGGAGTCTGGGGAAAATAAATCTTGACATTTGGGAGTTGTAGTTGCTGGGATTTATAGTTCATTACAATCAAAGAACATTCTGAACTCCACCAACGATAGAATTGGCTCAAACTTCCCACATGGAATTCCCATGACCATCAGAAAATACTGTATTTTCTTATGGTCTTTGGTGACCCCCTCTGACACCCCCTCGTGACCCCCTCAGGGGTCCCGACCCCCAGGTTGAGAAACACTGTCTTAAAGCCTCCAGACTGAAGACATTCATCTCCGCCTTTACAAAATCTGCCAGTGTTTAATATCCTTTAAAATAAATTATTATTACTATTACTGTTACTATTACTATTATTATTATTATTACTTTACTGACAGAAAACACAGTATGTCACAGCAAACGAGATCTATATGCTGAATTTAGTATCACAAAATTACAATTCGAACACTTCCCAAACATCTAGGACTGTGTGATGTATTTTTGGATGATGCGCCCAGATCCAAGTAAGATGGCCTTTTGCAGTTGACAGATCATGGTTTTGTCAATGTTTATTGTTTCCAATTGCCAGATGAGATCTTTTGGTTTGGTACCCAGTGTGCCGATGACCACTGGGACCACCTGTACTGGTTTATGCCAGAACCTTTGCAGTTCGATTATCATCATCACAATCATCATCATCATCATTATTGTTATTATATTTCTTACCTGCCTCTTCTCACTGTTCGATGTGGGTTACAACATTGCTAAAACACACAATTTAACAACACTCAATAGAATACTCATATTAAAACATGTTTCCATACAATACATATTAAAATATATAAAACAAAAGTTAGTCATAGAGTGGAAGTATAAAAATTGTCATTAAAACTGTTACACATTATTATTATTATTATTATTATTATTATTATTATTATTAATTATTTTACTGACACAAAATACAGTATGTCACAGCAAATGAGATCTATATGCTGGATTTTGTATCACACAATCACGAGTCGAACACTTCCCAAGTGTCTAGGACTGTGTGATGTATTTTCGAATGATGCGTGCAGATCCAAGTAAGGTGGCCTTTTGCAGTTGACAGATTGTGATTTTGTCAATGTTTGTTGTTTCCAAACACTGTCTGAGATCTTTTGGCACGGCACCCAGTGTGCCGATTAACACTGGGACCACCTGTACTGGTTTATGCCAGAGCCTTTGCAGTTGATTTTGAGGTCTTGATAACAGCTGAGTTTTTCCTGTTGTTTTTCGTCAATTTGGCTATTGTTGTTGTTGTTGTTATTTATATCTCGCTTTTTCTCTCCACAAGAAGACTCAAAGAGACCTACATGAGAAAGCTGACCATCTCATTCTGTAATATATATTTCTGTGTTTCCCATTTATCCCAAAAACATGTCCGTGTCCTTGAAATTTATCTCTGCTTTTCCTACCATCTCATTACAATATTTTTTTAATTCAAAAGCCACTGACCTTTAGACGATGCTTTTTGTTCTGCCAGTAAGTGGTTTTTGAGTTCCTGGCTGAGGCATTTCTGCAGCTTCAATTTGAAGTGAGTGTGCAGAGCTATAAGCAATGTGAGTGTGCAGAGCTATAAGCCCCTGTAGAAGATCTGAAGACCATCTACAAGTTAAAATCATAGGATCATAGAATCATAGAATCATAGAGTTGGAAGAGACCTCATGGGCCATCCAGTCCAACCCCCTGCCAAGAAGCAGGAATATTGCATTCAAATCCCCCTTGACAGATGGCCATCCAGCCTCTGTTTAAAAGCTTCCAAAGAAGGAACCTCCACCACACTCTGGGGCAGAGAGTTCCACTGCTGAGCGGCTGAACATTAGGAAGAACTTCCTGCCTGTGAGAGCTGTTCAGTATTGGAACTCTCTGCCCCGGAGTGTGGTGGAGGCTCCTTCTTTGGAGGCTTTTAAACAGAGGCTGGATGGCCATCTGTCAGGGGTGCTTTGAATGCAAATTTCCTGCTTCTTGGCAGGGGATTGGACTGGATGGCCCATGAGGTCTCTTCCAACTCTATGATTCTATGATGAATTAAGATGGAATTTAATTTGAACCCAGGTCTATCAGATCGCTGAAGTTATAGCAGTAGATTTACTTTTAGGGATGCCTGCTACTGCAGAATCTCTCTTCATCATGGTGTTTATCTTCTCATTTACAGGGTTTGGTTTCCAGCCGACATCGCCTGACAATGTGCCAGCTGGCTGTTCAGTCCTCCGACTGGATAAGGTATAACAGTGCATCACACTGACCATGTTCTTTTCACAATGGCTATTAAAAGCTTGTGCCCCCCCCCCCCAATGTCGCACTTGTCAGAGAAGACACAGCATGTTTTCAGTTGCAGTCTAGGCAGAATTGTGTAACTACTCTGACACAACTATGCCAACAGCTCTGAGTTTCTGTTCCCAAATGCCTAGTAGGGAGAAGATGCTGAAGGAAATGAGGATCATACATATGTAAAAGCTAGGGAATCTTTCAATCTGATGGAAGGGCTGGTTCCAAGGAAGAGGACTGATTAGGGACCTAATCATACACTGCCTTTCCCCCCCTTTCTGCACCCTTTAAAGTCATTTCAAAGACTTTATTTATTTGTCGTGTCAGAGCAACCAGTCCACTATATTACATTTCTAACAGAACAAAGCAAACAAACAGAAAAAAATACACAACTTGTGAGTTTAGTAGTTGGTTAAATGTCCTTTGACCAGTATCTGGCCACTTGGAGTGCTTCTGGTGTTGCTGCAAGAAGGTCCTCCATTGTGCATGTGGCAGGGCTCAGGTTGCATTGCAGCAGGTGGTCAGTGGTTTGCTCTTCTCCACACTCGCATGTCGAGGATTCTACTTTGTAGCCTCATTTCTGAAGGTTGGCTCTGCATCTCGTGGTGCCAGAGCGCAGTCTGTTCAATGCCTTCCAAGTCGCCCAGTCTTCTGTGTGCCCAGGAGGGAGTCTCTCATTTGGTATCAGCCATTGGTTGAGGTTCTGGGTTTGAGCCTGCCACTTTTGGACTCTCGCTTGCTGAGGTGTTCCAGCGAGTGTCTCTGTAGATCTTAGAAAACTATGTCTAGATTTAAGTCGTTGGCGTGCTGGCTGATACCCAAACAGGGGATGAGCTGGAGATGTCTCTGCCTTGGTCCTTTCACTATTGGCTGCTACTTCCCGGCGGATGTCAGGTGGTGCAATACCGGCTAGACAGTGTAATTTCTCCAGTGGTGTAGGGCGCAGACACCCCGTGATAATGCGGCATGTCTCATTAAGAGCTATATCCACTGTTTTAGTATGGTGAGATGTGTTCCACACTGGGCATGCATACTCAGCAGCAGAGTAGCACAGTGCAAGGGCAGATGTCTTCACTGTAACTGGTTGTGATCCCCAGGTTGTGCCAGTCAGCTTTCGTATGATATTGTTTCTAGCACCCACTTTTTGCTTGACGTTCAGGCAGTGCTTCTTGTAAGTAAGAGCATGGTCCAGAGTGACTCCCAGGTATTTGGGTGCGCAGCAATGCTCCAGTGGGATTCCTTCCCAGGTGATCTTCAGAGCTCGGGATGCTTCTCTGTTCTTGAGATGAAAGGCACATGTCTGTGTTTTAGATGGCTTGGGGATCAGCTGGTTTTCCCTGTAATAGGCAGTAAGAGCACCTAGAGCTTCAGAAAGCTTCCGTTCTACCATCTCAAAGCTCCCTGCTTGAGCAGTAATGGCACAATCATCAGCATAGATGAAACTCTCTGTCCCTTCTGGTAGTGGCTGGTCATTTGTGTACATGTTGAACATGGATGGAGCAAGCACGCTCCCCTGAGGCAGGCCATTCTTCTGTTTCCACCATCTGCTTCTCTGGCCCTTCAAAGATGAAGTCCCACATAGCTGATAAAATGACATAAGAGCATCTCCGCCTATTGCCCGTGGGACTCCGTCTTTAAAATGTCTTTAAATTGTATCGAAACAGAGGTTTTTGTAGTCAGGAAGCAATTGACTCCAGGGCTCCCCATTCGCATAGAAAGGGCTAAAGGCACTTATTTTAAGGTGTGATGGGAAATGTCGGATTTCTCCATTTTAGGTTGTTTTAGTGACATGAAAGTGTGGGCTGTCTTTTAAGCAGTCTTGAAATGTCCCTTGATGCTCCTTTTGTTGCCATAGAGCAGTGGTTCTCAACCTGTGGGTCCCCAGGTGTTTAGTCAGGAGAAAACTAACCCTCTTTCATGGGGTCACCAGGCAGTTTCTCCTTCATATATTTACTTGTACTGGTGTCTTTTGTTAATAGTGTTTTTGGAAGATTTCCCTACTTGAAGACATTCTTAATTGAAAAATGTTCCTTGTATGGATCCCTCCCCCCATAATTGAAGCACCGGGACTGTGGCGCAGCTGGCTGGGAGTCAGCTGCATTAAGATCACTACTGACCAAAAGGTCATGATTTCAAAGCCATCCTGGGTCGAAGGGAGCTTCCGACCAATTTGTGTAGCTTGTTGTCGACCTTTTCAGCCCGAAAGACAGTTGCATCTGTCAAGTAGGAAATTTAGGTACCATTTATGTAGGGAGGCTTGTTTTTGCAACCCAGCTTTTGCACTTTCTTCTTTCACCTTGATTAGAAGGCTCCTCAGTTCCTCCTCACTTTCTGCCATCAAGGTGGTATCATCTGCATATCTAAGGTTGTTAATGTTTCTTCCAGCAATTTTAACCCCAGCCTTGCATTCATCAAGCCTTGCATTCATCAAGTTTAGTGTTTATGTAGAATTTATTTTCCACTTTTTAATTTTTGATATGTGATATTCTCAAATTAATTTTTCAAGTTGATGTTCCAGGCTTTGCTTTCCGTTCGATGCCATCTTTTGAGAGCCCTGGATAGCAGTTAGTTTACCTGGAGAAGTTTATTGATCAGACATTCTCAGTGAAGTACCCTCCAGATATGGTGGTTTACAAATCCACCAAGAAGCCCCCGGTGGCGCAGTGGGTTAAACCCCTGTGCCGGCAGGACTGAAGACCAACAGGTCACAGGTTTGAATCCGGGGAGAGGCGGATGAGCTCCCTCTATCAGCTCCAGCTCCTCGTGCGGGGACAAGAGAGAAGCCTCCCACAAGGATGATAAAAAACATCAAATCATCCAGGCGTCCCCTGGGCAACGTCCTTGCAGACGGCCAATTCTCTCACACCAGGAGTCACTCCTGACACGACCAAAAAAAGACAAATCCACCATATCTAGTGAATGCCTGTTCTGATTGGTTATGATAGATGAGGCTTGCTAGCTGACAGTGATGAATGGGGATATGTAGTTCACCAAAAAACATGTGAATTGTAACAGGTTGAAGGAAAGCTGATCTTGAAGACAGTTCACATGAACACAGATACATCTCATTTTAAGGGTTAACCAGACCTTGTAATCAGGATCGTGAATTCATGCCACACAAGTAAAAAGATGCAACTCAATTTTATGCGACACTACGGCAGCAACAAGCAAATCACCCAGGAGATCTTAGGACAGTTAATCAGTCATAAGACCGCCCAGTTACCATGAATCTGTCCAGGAGGCCCAACTGCAATAAATCTGCCTACAAAAAAGAATGGACTCCAAATAACAATGAATTACTGTACACTCTTCCTCCTTTCCATAAAGGGAGAATGACAGCCACTCTGGTCTTCGGATAGACATTTCCTGCTCAATCCTGAGGAAAGTCTTGCTAATGGGAACAGGCAGACTATTGGAGACTCGGTTCACCTAGAATTCCTTATTGAAATTCTTGTCATCTTGCCTTAAATCAACCTAACTGGAATTAATTATTTGAGATTAGTTCCCCATAAAGTGATGTCCCTTTGCTAGCATTTCTTTTATTAAAGGCCTGATATGCTATGTGGAGGTCCCACATCAGCTCTGCCAAGTGTTTCTCCTGAGTTAGGTTGCAGCATGGGTGGTAGAAGGTATCCCTGACCTGCTACCGATCAGAGATAAGCCATTTTTCTTGCCCCAACTTGGAGAGAGACTCCTTCTCAGGGTGCATCCACACTGTTAAAGTAATGCTGTTTGATACCACTTTAACAGTCATGGCTCAATGCTATGGAATCATGGGAATTGTCATAGCCTTCTTTGCTAGTGCCTCACCAAACTACAATTCCTGGGACTCCATAGCATGGATTGAAAACATGGATGTGGGACCAGGTCTTCGGGTGATTATCCTGATAAGGATAATGACAATGATGACAATTTGCTATGGAAATGGACTATGGACAAGCTTGATGGAGTCTCCGATCTCAGAACTCGGCTAGATAAGGCCATAAGGCTGTTATATTTATGTGACGGTGCGAGTGGCGCCACCTATGTGTAGAACTGTTAGTTGCAAGATTTAAACTGTTGTATCATGCTTAATCCTGCCTTTTTACCTTGCTTATGTATAGTTGGATTGATTGGTTATTTATAGCTGTCAATCAATGTTGTTTGCACCAGTTGAATTGCTTTCTCAGCTCAATTGTTTGGCTCCACCTCTTCCTGGAGGAGGGGAGTGCTTCCCTTTTTTATTCTGCCATCAGTTTCTATCAGATGGACGTGAGCAAGAGACTTGGCTCTAAAAGGCCCTGATTAAATTACCTCTCAGCACCAATTCTGAGGTTTTTACCCTTGAGACTTATGCTTCATGTTCAGACCAACCTGAACGACGTTGGGAAGTCTCAAGCGCCTTCAGACCAGTTCATTTGGCACCAGAAAAAGACAATGTGTCTTCAAACATAGGCCATATGGACTGGGGTTATGGATTGCTCTGGCATGTACAGCCATTGAGAAAGAGGGATCTGGAAAAGCTTCTCAGCTTCAAACCTTCTTGGACTCAAAACAACCAGAGACTGTAATGTACATTTTCCTTCACCCCTTTGAAACTTCCAGCTTATTGCCTTAAAGAGATAACTCTTTATGAACAATAAAACTTATTTTGAGTTATCTACAGTGTTTTGGGTCTTTGAGAGTTCCAGTTTCCTAAAGGAGGGCAAGAAGCAATCCCCTGGGGAAAGATGTAATGTCCATACCTCTTTCACTAAGAGCTATAGCCCCCAGGCGTGACGGTACAATTTAAGAATATTTTAACTGAATTGATTTTAAATGTATGCAATTATTGGTTTTACTAGCCGCCCCCTGCCACACATTGCTGTGGCCCTCATGGGGGTTCTGTGTGGGAGGTGTGGCCAAATTCTATCATTTGTGGGGTTCATTCAGAATGCTCTGTGATTGTAGGTGAACTATAAATCCCAGCAACTACAACTCCCAAATGTCAAAATTCTATTTTCCCCAAACTCCACCAGTGTTCACATTTGGGCATATTGAGTATTCGTGTAGAGTTTGGTCCAGATCCATCAGTGTTTGAGTCCATAGTGATCTCTGGATGTAGGTGAACTACAACTCCAAAATCAAAGGACACTGCCACCAAACCCTTCCAGTATATTCTCTTGATCATGGGAGAACTGTGTTCCAAGTTTGGTTCAATTCCATTGTTGGTGGGGTTCAGAATTCTCTTTGATTGTAGGGGAATTATAAATCCCAGCAACTACAACTTCCAAATGACAAAAATCATTTTTTTTTTAGTGAAGGACATACATTGGGTTGTTATGTGTCTTGTGTCCAAATTTGATGTCAATTCGTCCAGTGGTTTTTGAGTTCTGTTAATCCCACAAACAAACATCTACGTTAGATCCCTTGCTAGTTTGGCTCGGAGTTTCGGCCTGGACTGCTACCAATATGCAGACGATACCCAACTCCTTCTGCGCCTGGAGCAACGTCAATTCCAGACAATTTCACCCTATGTCTGGAAGCTCTGTCAAACTGGCTACGTGCTAGCAGACTGAAGGTGAACCCGGCAAAGATTGAGATTCTCTGGCATGGCCGCCCGGCAGGTCTGACTCCTCCATTACCCACCTTCAATGGTGCCGCCCTATCTCCATCGACCACTGTTAAGAGCTTAGGTGTCATCCTGGATTCACAGCTGACAATGGAAGCTCAGGTCGCTGCTGCCAGCAAACAGGCCTTTTTCCATCTATGACAAGCGAGGCAACTAGCACCCTACCTATCTGATGAGGCTCTGGCAACTGTCATCCATGCCACGGTCACATCTAGGCTGGACTATTGCAACGCCCTGTATGTGGGCCTTCCGATGTCTACGACCCGAAAGCTTCGTATTGTTCAGAATGCGGCAGCCAGGTTACTCACAAGAACGCCCATGAAATGCCATATAACACCAGTGCTGCAACATTTACATTGGCTTCAAACTGAGTACCATGGCCTGTATAAGATGCTAGTTCTGACCTTTAAAACTCTTTACAGCCAGGGTCCATTGTACCTTAGGGACCGCCTCTCCTTCTCCCATCATCGGAGGTCGCAACGACCAGCCAAACGCAACTTACTCTATATACTGGGTCCTAGAGAAATGCACTTGGAAAGGACCAGATGCAGGGCTTTTTCTATTTCTGCCCCTGCCTTGTGGAATTCCTTGCCGCCCTACATGAGAGCCATGCGTGACTTAGGGCCTTTTACTCTTGCACTTAAGACCTGGCTTTTTATTAGAGCATTCGATCCCTGTTAATTTTTAATTTTTGTATGTATGTATTTTATCTTTTATAATTTAGCTGTAAATCACCTAGAGCATTCTCGGATGGAGGGCAATTAATAAGTTATTAAATGATGATGATGATGATGAAACATTACATTTTTATTTATATAGATTTTATTATTTATTTATTTATTTATTTATTATTTGCACTTGTTAACCGCCACTCTCAGCCCGAGGGCGACACTTGGAGGCATTGAATTGTGCCGGCTGGAAGCTGTCCTGAGTTTCCCCCCACCCTTCCAGGAGTTGAGAAAAGCAGGGTAGAAATATTTGAAATAAGTAATAAATAATAATTCATTTCACAGTGTTGAGAGGTCTTCCATCTGTAGCAAAGGAAAGCTCATGTATCTGTTTTTCAACAGATGAAAATATCTTCCTGCTTACCACTTAGTGAGGCATTCTTAATGTTGTAGAAGGAAAACTCCTTGCTTTGCTTGTATCTGCATGCATCAGTTGGAGCCAGATCTGTTATTATTAATATTAATAACTAGAATACCCCTTTGTGTGCTGTCATTTCATTCTATGCTTAATATTTCCTTAGACTGACATATTGTTGGTAGGAAACCTGTTTGCATCATAGCCACCCACAGAGACACTCCAACTGACTGTCAGTTTTGCTCATCTACTTGTTTCCCGTAAATGAATAAAATGTGTTAATAGGAGTCATTTTGTTCACACAATTGAATAACATGCCCAGCTTAGAGGTAGGCAGAGCTGCAAATTCAAGCCTTGGGTCATCCCTTATTCTTCTTTACTTCTACAGTTAGGTGAACAAGATGCTTATTTATTTATTTATAGTGTCATCAGCAACCATACCATTGTATTACATTTCTAACAGAACGAAACAAACAAACAGATAAAAGAAACACAGATTTTGCAAACTTGGTAGTTGGTTAAATGTCCTTTGACCAGTATCTGGCCACTTGGAGTGCCTCTGGTGTTGCCGCAAGGAGGTCCTCCATTGTGCATGTAGCACGGCTCAGGTTGCATTGCAGCAGGTGGTCAGTGGCAGGGCTGTAGCCAGAAAAAAAAATTTGGGGAAGGTTGACAATTTGGGGGGGGGGGGTTTGAAAATTTGGGGGGGGGAGTGAAAATTTTGGGGAGGGTTGAAAAATTTTTGGGGGGGTGGGGTTGAAACCTGCCTCCTAGCTCACGCTGAAGCAAAGAGCACAGCAGGGGGCAGAGCAACCTTCAATAGCCTGCAGCTCCGCCCCGGTCAACCACCTCCACCAAGTCTGGCCTCCTTAATGAGAGCATTCAACACACACACACCGAAACTTGGTTGCTTCACTACATCGGCTATTGCTGCAAGTAATGACAGTGTGAATAAATTGTCAATATTTGCTTGAGATAGTGCTTACAGTTCTGGGGGGACTCTTAATTTTTTGCATCTCATAGACTTAGCATGGGGATTTCGTTAACCAGTTAAAATTCATGAGTAAACCAGGTTTTTTAAAAAAAACTGAAACATTTGGGGGGGGGGGTTGAACCCCTAAAACCACCCCCTTGCTACAGGCCTGGTCAGTGGTTTGCTCTTCTCCGCACTCGCATGTCGTGGATTCCCCTTTGTAGCCCCATTTCTTAAGATTGACTCTGCTTCTCGTGGTGCCAGAGCGCAGTCTGTTCAGTGCCTTCCAAGTCACCCAGTCTTCTGTGTGCCCAGGAGGGAGTCTCTCATCTGGTATCACCCACAGATTGAGGTGCTGGGTTTGAGCCTGCCACTTTTGGACTCTTGCTTGCTGAGGTGTTCCAGCGAGTGTCTCTGTAGATCTTAGAAAACTATTTCTTGATTTAAGTCATTGATGTGCTGGCTGATACCCAAACAAGGGATGAGCTGGAGATGTCACTGCCTTGGTCCTTTCACTATTGGCTGCTACTTCCCGGCGGATGTCAGGTGGTGCAATGTAATTTCTCCAGTGGTGTAGGGCGCAGACACCCCGTGATAATGCGGCATGTCTCATTAAGAGCCACATCCACTGTTTTAGAGTGGTGAAATGTGTTCCACACTGGGCATGCGTACTCAACAGCAGAGTAGCATAGCGCAAGGGCAGATGTCTTCACTATGTCTGCTTGTGATCCCCAGGTTGTGCCAGTCAGCTTTCATATGATATTGTTTCTAACACCCACTTTTTGCTTGATGTTCAGACAGTGCTTCTGAACGGGGCACAGTCAGGGCACGGTCCAGAGTGACTCCCAGGTATTTGGGTGTGCTGCAATGCTCCAGTGGGATCCCTTCCCAGGTAATCCTCAGAGCTCGGAATGCTTGTCTGTTCTTAAGGTGAAAGGCACATGTCTGTGTTTTAGATATTAGGGATCAGTTGGTTTTCCCTGTAATAGGCACTAAGAGCACCTAGAGCTTCGGAGAGCTTCTGTTCAACCATCTCAAAACTCCCTGCAACAAGATGCTTGCAGGGAAAGATTATATTTAATTGAAGGCATAAATTGCACTTGTTCTGGTAATTTGTTGTTGTTAAAACTTAATTTTTTTAATCTCCATTTTTGCAACGGGTAGGAATATATGAAACGTCTTCTTTTAGACAATACATTCTCTTCTTCTACTCTCGGCGCCTTAAGGCGGTTTACAGGCAGCAAGTCAATACACATAATATGAAAATGCACATAAAACATTAAATACAATGTAAAACCACAACAGAAACAATGAGCAACAGCCTGGAGACAGGTGTTTTTAAAGTCTCCTCCTCAGTCCCCTTTCTCCTCTTATCTGGTTTTGGGGGAGGGGGAGAAGCAACAGGATGTCCTCCTTCTCCTCCTGAGGTGGCAGGTAGATGTAGTAAGTAACAGCCAGGAGACAGGTGTTCTCAAAGTTTCCTCAGTCCCCTTTCTCCTCTTAGCTGTTTGGGGGGGGGGGGGAGAAGCAGCAAGATTTCCTCCTTCTCCTTCTGAGGTGGCAGGAAGATGTAGTAAGCGACAACCAGGAGACAGGTGTTCTCAAAGTCTCCTCCTCGGTCCCCTTTCTCTTCTTAGCTGGCTGGGGTGGGGTGGGGGGGGGGAGGGAGAAGCAGCAGGATTTCCTCCTTCTCCTCCTGAGGTGGCAGGCAGATGTAGTAAGCAAGAGCCAGGAGACAGGTGTTCTCAAAGTCTCCTCCTCAGTCCCCTTTCTCCTCTTAGGTGGCTTTCTGGGGGGGGGGGGGGGGAAAGCAGCAAGATTTCCTCTTTCTCCTCCTGAGGTGGCAGCTAGATGTAGTAAGCAACAGCGAGGAGACAGGTGTTCTCAAAGTCTCCTCCTCAGTCCCCTTTCTCCTCTTCGCTGGTTGGGAGGAGAGGGGGAGAGAAGCAGCAGGATTTCCTCCTTCTCCTCCTAAGGTAGCAGGCAGATGTAGTAAGCAACAGCGAGGAGTCAGATGTTCTCAAAGTCTCCTCCTCAGTCCCCTTTCTCCTCTTAGCTGGCTGGGGGGGTGAGGGGAGAAGCAGCAAGATTTCCTCCTTCTCCTCCTGAGGTGGCAGGCAGATGTAGTAAGCAACAGCGAGGAGACAGGTGTTCTCAAAGTCTCCTCCTCAGTCCTCAGACTTGGAAGGCGCTGAACAGGCTGTGCTCTGGCACCACGAGATGCAGAACCAACCTTAAGAAATGGGGCTACAAAGTGGAATCCACGACATGTGAGTGTGGAGAAGAGCAAACTACAGACCACCTGCTGCAATGCAACCTGAGCCCTGCGACATGCACAATGGAGGACCTTCTTGCGGCAACACCAGAGGCACTCCAAGTGGCCAGATACTGGTCAAAGGACATTTAATCAACTACCAAGCTTGCAAACTTTGTGCTTTGTTTGTTTGTTAAAAAATGCAATACAACTTTTTGGTTTGCTCCTGACACGATAAATAAATTGTTATCCCTGCCTGCTTTATTATTCAGCTTTTCATACTTTTATCTATATTATTGATACAATTACAGTGGGCCCCTGGCATCCACTGGGGTTTGGTTCCGGGACACCCCTGGATATAAAAATCCATTGATGTTCAAATCTCAATGGCACTATGTAATAATTCTTACCCCATAGGCCGAAGGAGAAGCCTGGAATGTCAGTAAGCAGGACTCCATTTTGAGAGTGTCAGCAAAGGAAGCAGACATCTTGGGAGTGTAAGAGAAGAAGAGGGGGGGAGCTGAAGCTCACTTTTGATTGGTTAGGACAGATGGGAGGAGTTTAACCCTGAGAGGAAAAAGTGTGAGCTTCAGAGAAAGAGAGGAGATTGATTTTTGGGTTCGAAGAAGAGAGACTGGTTTTGGGAACTGAGGAGAGAGGAGAGGTAGATTTTTGAGCTTAGATTTTTCTGTCGGAGGGCATTTGTGACTGGCTATTCTACATTATTGGCCAGGTAGACGCCTGGGTGCTTGTGTGGGTTTTTACACAAGTGGGTTTGCTCTCTGGGGTTAGGGTAGTTTAGCTTACAAAGGACTCAGCTTAGAGTGTAGCTAATTGCTCTAGGGGCAACCTGGTTAGGTTAGTCTGTGGAACTCACTGCTATTGTGTTAATTGTAGCGTGAGGAGTTTTACTCGTATCTAAGTCAAAGAACTTGTTTTAAGTAACCATCAAGATTATTGTACCTCAGTAACCAATTAAGCTTGTGTACCTCATTGAAGAAGATAGTTGATTGTTTGTTTATTTTATATCAATAAACATTTTCTCTAGTTCAACTTTTAAAGAAGCCTCAGTAGTGATTCATTCCTGTGGGAATAATTCTAGCTGTTTTAACATCCTTACATCACAGTCATATAAAGGAGCTAAAGGAGAGCTGGTGGGCAGGAATAAGATTACCTCAGGGAACGATTATTTAATATTCCCAAATTATATTGGGTGGTGGCAGCAACTCTACCAGAGTATACATGTGCTGTCACACGCTAGGCCTGTGCATAAGACTGTAGATAGGACATAAATTCCGTGTGCCCAACGGGACGCTGGGGCTGCCTCAGATTAAAGGCCCTTGGATTTCCTTAAAACAGAGTCTTTAGATTGCTTAAAGGTTCAACAATGTTCTTTATTAATGAAAACGAACAGGTACTTTAAAGCTTTCTTAACAGTCTATTGGCTCTCTCAATCTTGTCCACAGGGAACAGGCACTATCTTCATGACTGGTATTTTAACTAATGGGGAAATCCTTAACTTCTAATCTGGGCAGTCTTTCTTTGCCTCTGTTGTCATGGAGCCCCTACACCCGGTACCAACTGCGTCTGGCTTCCGCGAGTGACCCTTACCAAGCAGAGCTTTGTAGACTTCCAGGGAAAAAGGAGTTCAGGTTTCAGTGATGGCTGATGGAAGTCCCTCAGCAAAGGAGCTGTAAGGCTGTATAATCCTCGGCCAAGCTGTGGGCTGTATAACCCTGGCCAAGCTGTAGACTGTATATCTCCCCGGCCAAGCTGTAGAAGACGAAGCTTTCTACAGGAGCTCTTGGTATTATGTCCTGCATGGAAAGCTTCTCTGTGTGGACTGAGCCAAAATGGCTCCTATTCCCTCCAAAACTCAAAAAGGGGCGGGACCAGGGAATCTAACGACAATTGACAGGTGGTTTGCCCAATAATTGCAGCCAAAAGAAGCCATCTATCTGCAGAGCCTGGAACTTAGGACTACAACAAACATTCAATGCAAAGCAAACAAAATTGGAGCTCCTGGTACAGCTGTACTGCACAATACATGTTACCTCATGTACATATAAATGCTCCGTGCCAGAATCATATTCCAACATATTGGTGTCCAGTTGGGGGATTAGTAGTTAAGATCTTTTACAGTGGTGTCAGCAGGTGGGATATATTAGAAGAATATAATCCCCGGGATTCTGATTTTGTTATAGTGGTGGCATTCGTGACTATGATCCTCTAAACTGATGACCAGCAGCAGGCCTGTAGCGAGGGGGTGGTTTTAGGGGTTCAAACCCCCCCTCCCGAAATGTTTCAGATTTTTTTTACAAAAAACCTGGTTTACTCATGAATTTTAACTGGTTAACCAAATCCCCATGCTAAGTCTATGAGATGCAAAAAATTAAGAGTCCCTCCAGAACTGCAAGCACTATCTCAGGCAAATATTGACAATTTATTCACACTGTCATTACTTGCAGCAATAGCCGATGTAGTGAAGCAACCAAGTTGAGGGTGTGTGTGTCGAATGCTCTCATTAAGGAGGCCAGACTTGGTGGAGGTGGTTGACAGGGGTGGAGCTGCAGGCTATTGAAGGTTGCTCTGCCCCCTGCTCTGCTCTTGGCTTCAGCGTGAGCTAGGAGGCAGGTTTCAACCCCCCCCCCCCACCAAATTTTCAACCCTCCCCAAAATTTTCAACTCCCCCCCCAAAAAAATTGTCAACCCTCCCCGAAATTTTTTTCTGGCTACGGCCCTGACCAGCGGCGTGGTTTATTCATGAGATAGGATCCCTGATTCTTTTATATTGGTGGCAATTGTGGGATATATTAAGAAAATATAATCCCTAGGATCCTGATTGTGTTATACACTGCAAAATGGTTTCCCTTATACGGAATGGCAAAATCACAATTTTCTTTTTGGATTTTTTAAAAAAAAAAATTAGCCCAGGGATGGTTGACTCTATGGGTTCTGAATCAGTGGATATGGAAGACTGACTACTTTAACTGTGGCAAGTAATATCTTTTGCAGGGAGAAAGAGAAGACAAAATAGAAAAAGAAAAAGGAATGTAGAGTAAAACTATCAAGAAAGAGTGCCACCACTTTGGGGATGTGAAGGGAGAGAAGGGGAAATAGAGGAAAAAGAAGATGTGGGAAGGAAGAGAAAAGACATTAGAGATATTAATAGCATCCCTTGTTGTAGGCTGGCAATAAGGGTGACTGTTCTTGGATCGGTGGTTGACAGGTTCTAGTACGAAGTAAAGAGGATGGAATCTATGTATAGATAGTTACAGATAGGTGTACACATGAAAGTTAATTTATTGGAAGCCAGGGCCATAAAAGCAAAAGCAAGGCATGATTTCTGGTACAGTCATTAATTACCAGAAACATTTATAGTAGGGAACATTTATTATTAAATACTCAGCAATAAATCTAGTTATAAATAATCCTGTACAAAAGATCAAGGAACGTGTATAGACACACACACACCTCCGACAAATGTAGTTTCTGGTGATCAAATGTCTTTTTCTCTTTTTCTTTCTCACCAAAGGGTGGACCCCTGGGAATGTTACCAAGATACTTGGCAGACCACCTGCAGTGTACTGGAACACCACCGGGACTTAATGAAAGTAAGTAGATCAATTAGATTGATGATGGAAGTGGGAACGAGTCCTGTTTGGGAAGTTTTAAAAAAACATATGCAAGATATTTTCAATATACGAGGGGTATTTTTTAAGTAAGGTCCGTTTAAACATAAGTACACAACGAAAGTTTATTTCAAAAAAGTAAATTTATTTTCAGAAAGTACATATTTCACTCTATTTTTTGACATAGTTGCCAAGTTTGTTCAAACATTTATCATACCTCTGAACCAATTTTAAAATACCCTCTTCATAAAAACTTGCAGCCTGCTCCGATAACCAAGAGTTCACTGTAATCAAAGAAGGGCAACCGGAGCGGTCCTCATCATGGACGTTGTCACGGCCATCTTTGAATTGTCGTACCCACTTACGCACTTTGCTTTCACTCATAACAATATCACCGTACACTTCACAAATCTGTCGATGAATTTCTGCAGCAGGCAGGTTCCTTGCTGACAAAAACCGTATCACTGAGCGAACCTCACATGCAGCGGGTGAGTTGATAGTCTTAAACATTTTTAAAGCACAGAACAGAACCGTACAGGTTAGCTACAGAGCGGAAACTGAGCACAGTTGTTCCCGAGGCATGCCTGTACACGACGCACACGCTCGTTGCGGTATGCGCGCGAACTACTAGTGTCTACAACAAAACGGACCTTACTTTAAAAATACCCCTCGTAAATGTGGGTGCACTGTCTTGAATATTTATATGGGTCGAGATTACAATCGACATTTGAAGGAGGTTTTATCTGATAGAATCAAAATGTAATGAAATTACATTTGCTGCTGTAAGGAATATGACACTGTAAGCTGCTTGGAGTCTCCTTATGGAGAGAAAAAGCGGAGTATAAATAAATATAATAATTGGGTTGCTGTGAGTTTTCCAGACTGTATGGCCATGTTCCAGAAGCAATCTCTCCTATCGTTTCGCTTACATCTATGCCAGGCATCCTTTCAACATAATTTATTTATTTACGTTATTTATATGCTGCCTTTCTCACCTCGAAGGTGACTCAGAGCGGCTTACAAGATATATATTTATTTATTATTTCATTATTTCATTTACTTATACCCCGCCCTTCTCACCCCGGGGGGGACTCAGGGCGGCTTACAGGGAAGGCACAATTAGATGCCCAAATCACACAACAAACAATACAAAATATAACAATTCAACAATTAAAATAAAACATCAATACCTAATAAAATCATAAAACAATCTCATGTCAGAGTCCATATATCAGAGTCCATATATCCATTCCTTTCCATTGTCCTTGTCTATCGACAGGTCCTTTAGTTAGTTGTCAGCATGACCAAAAGCTTGGTCCCACACCCAGGTCTTTAGTTTTTTCCTAAACGCTAGAAGGGAAGTCGCCGATCTGATCTCCCCGGGGAGTGAGTTCCACAGGTGGGGGGCCACCACTGAGAAGGCCCTGCTCCTCGTCCCCGCCAGCCTCACTTGTGACACTGGCGGGGTCGAGAGCAGGGCCTCCTCAGAAGATCTTAAACTTCGAGGTGGGATGTAGAGGGAGATCCGTTCGGACAAATACACTGGGCCGGAACCGTATAGGGTTTTGTAGGTCAAAACCAGCACTTTGAATTGTGCTCGGAATTGGATCGGCAGCCAGTGGAGCTGACGCAACAGGGGGGTGGTGTGCTCCCTGTATGCCGCTCCGGTGAGCAATCTGGCTGCTTCTCGCTGGACTAGTTGAAGTTTCCGAGCAGTCTTCAAAGGCAACCCCACGTAGAGTATATACATACAATATATTATATTATTAGCATAGTACAATTCAGTATTAAATATTAGTATATTGTATGATACCATTATATTGTAATATTATTAGTAATATTACATGTAATATAAATATATAATTATAATATCATATTATTATTGGAGCCCCCGGTGTCACAGTGGTTTAAAGCCCTGTGCCGGCAGGACAGGTCGCAGGTTTGAATCCGGGGACAGGCGGATGAGCTCCTGAGTGTTCATTGCCTAAATAAACCATGTGGAATTCACAGGGTTACGATAAACAGACGTCTAAATTGAAGGAACACAAACACACACAATATGTATGTGAACATTGAACCAGTGCAGACTGTTTTGTTTTAGTATTCTGAGAAATCAGGGTTCAAATCTCTGCTTGAATGATCTTGGACAGGTCATTCTATCTTAGCCTCAGAGGAAGGCAATGGCAAATCCACTCTGAACAAACCTTGCCAAATAATAATAATAATAATAATAATAATAATAATAATAATACTTATTATTGTCATAAATAACAAGTATTGTCATAAATAATAATAATAATAATACTGCCACCATCTCCCCAAGGGGACTCGGGGCGGCTTACATGAGGCCAAGCCCAACAACACATCAGTAAAAACAAAATAGCAAGCAAATAAAACAGTACAATTAACATAACTCACATATAAACAATAACACAGAGAATTTAAAACCTTATGGCCGGGTCAGATGTAATAATTTTTTTTTTTAAATAAACACTGGACGTGAACAGAGGTAGGATGTATCTAAGCAAGAGGGTTTTAAAAGATAATGTAGGGAGACCAACCCAACGGACAACTGCAGAGAATTAATCAGAGCAGGGCTGTGCAGTCACACCTAGGCACTGAGTCTGTAACAACATTAAGGGGTGCTATTTCCTACAACTATAGGGCAATGCAAATCAAACTCCTGGGAGACGGAACAAGGGCATTGCTTCCTTATTCAGGGAAGGCACACTGGAACAGCCACGTTTTCAGGCTCCTCCTGAAGACTGCAAGTGTGGGGGCTTGTCTGATCTCCTTGGGGAGTTCCAGAGTCGGGGGGCCACCACAGAGAAGGCCTTCCCCCTTGTCCCCACCAATCGTGCCGTGACAGTTTCTCTTTAGAATTACTGTACATTGGAAATAATTTAAAAGCATGAAATGTACGTGAAATTCTCAGGGCAATTAAAAGCACAACATCAAAGTTGAAGGTCATTATTGTGGAACTCAGAGGCAGCCCTAGGTAATTTTCAACGGTAAGCAAACAGTATTTTGCCCCCCCCCCCCAACCAATCACTGATATACAGGGTTAGTCAAAATGAATAGGCCATATATATATATATATATACATATATATATATGGCCTATTCATTTTGACTAACCCTGTATATTATCTGTTCATCATGGGAGTTCTGTGTGCCATATTTGGTTCAATTCCATCATTGGTGGAGTTCACCTACATATGCTCTTTGATTGTAGGTGAACTATACATCCCAGTAACTACAACTCGCATATGTCAAGGTCTATTTTCCCCCAAAAGCGCCTCAAGAGCGCCCCTGGGCAAAATCAACTATACTGCAAATGCTTACTTTGCGTAATGGGTTGAACCGCCCCTGGGGGGAACTACTCTTTACTACGGAAATTGCAGGTTCATAAGTCCCACTGTGCAGTGTTATAACATTGTTTTCTTTTATTATTTTTGTGTTGGCCTGATTCAGTTAAGACGTAACAACTACCAGCTAGTTGCTGAAGGCATTTTGAATTTGAAATGTTTAAACATAAGGTTGAAAGCAATAATAAAGGAACTATTTGAAATGTCTGCATTGCAGTAAAATAAGAGATGAATTGATTAGCATGTCTTTTTTCTTCTTCAAAATTGTCACCTGGGTTTCTTTGAGGAGAACACCATATTACCAGAAAGAGGCAGTTGTTAGTGCGTCTGAAAAACAAAGACATCTTTCTTGTCCAAAACTCACTGAGATGTTTCATATTCATTGTGTGGAATATCATAACAGCAGTAAACATGCATAGAAACAGCACATTAATACTGTTTAATCAGAAATAAATGCCCGCCAGATAAATGTGCAACTTAATTGCCCCAGAGTTGCTCATTATACTTCTTTCATTTTTAATTTCAGCAATTAAGATCTACTGTTCTTTGCATTGTTTACTCTGAATTAAAAATTTCTGAAGCTACCGTTGTCACAATAGATTAAAGCCCTCATTTCATTTTAGTGTTTGTGACAACAGTAAAGATGGAAGTAAACAACATAGAATCATAGAATCATAGAATCAAAGAGTTGGAAGAGACCTCATGGGCCATCCAGTCCAACTCCCTGCCAAGAAGCAGGAATATTGCATTCAAATCACCCCTGACAGATGGCCACCCAGCCCCTGTTTAAAAGCTTCCAAAGAAGGAGCCTCCACCACACTCCGGGGCAGAGAGTTCCACTGCTGAACGGCTCTCACACTCAGGAAGTTCTTGATGTTGTTATTATTGTTATTGTTTTATACTGTTTTAACGTTTTAACTTGTTTTATGATATTATGTGTACTGTTTTGTTGCAAACCGCCTTGAGTCGCCGATTGGCTGAGAAAGGCGGTATAGAAATACAGTAAATAAATAATAAAAATAAATAAGTCTTCTTACATACAGGAATATTTATTCTTACACACAGGAGTAACAATTTGAAAGATTTTCTCCCTCCTCAGTGACATTAAGGCCCCTTCCACACTGCCATATAATCCCATTTATCAATTCAAATAATCCACATTATCTAGTTTGAAGTGGATTATATGAGTCTATGCTGTCATACAATCCAGTTCAAAGCAGGTAATATGGATTTTATATGACAGTATAGAAGGGGCCTAAGAAAATCTTTGCTAATTTTTTAGATATTTTCCCAACCTGCTTATCTTCCAAGAACAGATAGGATCTTAAGATACCATTAAAGGTACAGGAACCCAGTCCTGTGTTTCATAGAATCGTAGAATCATAGAGTTGGAAGAGACCTCATGAGTCATCCAGTCCAACCCCCTGCCTAGAAGCAGGAATATTGCATTCAAAGCACCCCTGACAGATGGCCACCCAATCTCTGTTTAAAAGCTTCCAAAGGAGCCTCCACCACACAGAGAGTTCCACTGCTGAACGGCTCTCACAATCAGGAAGTCCTTCCTAATGTTCAGATGGAATCTCCTTTCTTGTAGTTTGAAGCCATTGTTCCACATCTTATTTACTTATTAATGTATTTATTTAGGGCTTTTATATCCTGTCCTATCTCAACCTCCGCAGAGGGACTCTAACAAATCGGCACCTAGTCTCCAGGGCGTAGAAAACAAGCTTGCTCCCTCCTCCCTATGACTTCCTCTCACATATTTATACATGGCTATCATGTCTCCTCTCAGCCTTCTCTTCTTCAGGCTAAACATGCCCAGCTCCTTAAGCTGCTCCTGATAGGGCTCGTTCTCCAGACCCTTGATCATTTTAGTCGCCCACCTCTGGACACATTCTGGCTTGTCAATATCTCTCTTCAATTGTGGTGCCCAGAATTGGACACAATATTCCAGGTGTGGTCTAACCAAGGCAGAATAGAGGAGTAGCATGACTTCCCTGGATCATTCTAGACAATATGCTCCTATTGAGGCAGGCCAAAATCCCATTGACTTTTTTTTTGCCGCTGCATCACATTGTTGGCTCATGTTTAACTTGTTGTCCACAAGGACTCCAAGATCTTTTTCACACGTACTGCTCTCGACAGGCCCGTAGCCAGGATTTCATTTCGCGGGGGGGGGGGGGGGTAAATTTTTTTCAGGAGGGGTTCGGGGGGGCTGAGTTTCGGGGGGGGGGAGCTGAGTCTGAGTGAAAGAGGATCTAGCCTAGCAAACCTTTTGTATCATTACCCCAATACCCCCATGCATATGGGATATATTGAGTATGGTGATCAGATCATGATATGAATAAACATAACAGTTTAAATAATGCACCAGTAAGGCCTTTTCGCGAACCACCATGAGAATTTCGGGGGGGGGGCTGAAGCCCCCCGAGGCCCCCCCGGCTACATGCCTGGCTCTCGAGCCACGCGTCCCCCATTCTGTATCTTTGCATTTCATTTTTTTCTGCCATATAATCCAGTTCAAAGCAGGTAATATGCATTTTATATGGCAGTATAGAAGGGGCCTAGGAAAATATTTGCTAATTTTTGAGATATTTTCCCACCTTTCCTATCTCCCAAGAACAGATAGGATTAAGATACCATTAAAGGGACAGGAGGCCAGTCTTGTATTTCACCTCACAATCTTACACATTATAGACTTTTGATTATAATGTATTATAATGTAATGCAATATACTACTTCTACTACTAATAATAAGATATTATTATTTTATATTTATAGTACATGTAATATTATTAATAATATTACAATATAATAGTATAGTACAGTGTTTCTCAACCTGGGGGTCACGACCCCTGAGGGGGTCGTGGGGGGGGGGTGTCAAAGGGGTTGCAAAAGACCATCAGAAAACATAGTTTTTTTCTGGTGGTCATTGGGATTCTGTGTGGGAAGTTTGACCCAATTCTATTGTTGGTCGAGTTCAGAAGGCTCTTTGATTGTAGGTGAACTATAAATCCCAGCAACTACAACTCCCAAATGTCAAGGTCTATTTTCCCCAGACTCCACCAGTGTACACAATTGGGCATATGGAATATTCGTGCCAAGTTTGGTCCAGATCCGTCATTGTTTGAGTTCACAGTGCTCTCTGGATGTAGGTGAACTACAACTCCCAAACTCAAGGTCAATGCCCACAAACCCTTCCAGTGTTTCCTGTTGGTCATGGGAGTTCTTTGTGCCAAGTTCGGCTTAAATCCATCGCTGGTGGAGTTCAGAATGCTTTTTGATTATAGGTGAACTATAAATCCCAGCAACTACAACTCCCAAATTACAAAATCAATCCTCCCCCCCCCCCCAACCCCACTAGCATTTGGGCATATTGGGTATTTGTGCTCAATTTAGTCCAGTGAATGAAAATAAATCCTGCGTATCGGATATTTACATTACGATTTACAACCGTACTAAAATGACAGGTATCAAGTAGCAACGAAAACAATATTATGATTGGGGGTCACCACAACATATGGAACGACATTAAGGGGTCCCGGCATTAGCAAGGTTGAGAACCACTGGTATAGTACAATATAGTAATATTTAATATTGATATTGTACTACAGGGGTCCACAAACTTTTTAAACAGAGGGCCAGGTGACAGTCCCTCAAACTGTTGGAGGGTCGGATTATAATTTGAAAAAAACATGAGTGAATTCATATGCACACTGCACATATATTATTTGTAGTGCAAAAAAGCAATACAATAATTAAATGAAGAACAATTTTAAGAAATATAGACCTATTAGTATTTCAATGGAAAGTATGGACCTGCTTTTGGCTGATGAGATAGGATTGTTGTTGTTATTGTGTACTTTCAAGTCATTTCAGACTTAGGTTGACCCTGAGCAAGGGCCGGGTAAATGACCTCGGAGGGCCGTATTCGGCCTCCGGGCCTTAGTTTGAGGATCCCTGTTGTACTATGATAATAATATAATATATTGTATGTGGAGCCCCCGGTGGTGCAGTGGGTTAAAGCACTGAGCTGCTGAGCTTGTTGATCAAAAGGCCGCAGGTTCGATTCTGGGGAGCGGCGTGAGCTTCCACTGTCAGCCCTAGCTTCTGCCAACCTAGCAGTTTGAAAACATGCAAATGTGAGTAGATCAATAGGTACCGCTCCGGCGGGAAGGTAACGGCGCTCGATGCAGTCATGCCGGCCACATGACCTTGGAGGTGTCTACGGACAACGCTGGCTCTTCGGCTTAGAAATGGAGATGAGCACCACACCCCAGAGTCAGACATGACTGGACTTAATGTCAGGGGATTACCTTTACCTATTGTATGTATATATATCTTGTAAGCCACTCCGAGTCCCCTTCGGGGTGAGAAGGGTGGCATATAAATATCGTAAATGAATAAATAAATAAATCCATTTAACTATCATGAAATCCTACTAAACTAGCTTAAATCCCTGTATTGGTTTGTCCAATCTGCAAGATGAAATTGTTTCTGCAAGATGAAATTGAAGGGAAGTTTGCTTAGAGAGATACGGTATGGTTGTAAAACTGGATAGCACCGTAGTAATTGCACATGATGCTGAAGTGTAGCATGAATCTTCGCATACTGACTCAGGGTTAACTTTGTGTGGCATGTTTTTCAATGTATCTGCTACTGCCAATTAATTCAAAGCAACAGTTTTGTGTATGCAATGAGAATGCACAGCATCTTTCTTTTTTTCAAAGAAGGGAAAGAAAGAAGTGAGCACCCCCTGGCGACTAAGAGAACAATTTGTAATGCTTGTGTCTAAATATGTTCCTAGCAGCAAGGTTGGGCTGACATCATTTCTGAGCTATATTGGTTGTAACCATCATGACCTTCTTTATTTTCCTTCTCCTTCCCTTTCTTTAATTATGTTAGAAATTCTAAGCCACTCTCATTCAAGAAAAGATCTAGAGTGGTGTATGGCTTTAAAAAAAATGCATATTCTTCCATCAGCAACAAAGGTATCTTGGAATAATGCTGCGAGGGTTGAATGAAAAGTAATGCCTCCACCTTCGTAATTCCTCCACAGATGGCAGTACTGGTATGCGGCAGGTACTGGCTTGTTCAGTAGACTCTCCTCTACAGTTCCATTTTGGTGGGAAGCCTTAGCATTGAACAGTTGTGTTGTTAAAGTGCGAAGTATGGAACCCTGCGCAGACGGTCGGTCAATGCGACTTAAACAACGTGCAGTCATTGAATTCTTCTTTTTTTTAGTATTTTATAAATTTTATTAAAGTTTTCAAATAACAATAAAAAGAGGGGGGTCATTACTAAGATATAGGAAAGTAGGAAATTTTTGATAGTATAAGGAAAGTGCAAAAGGTGAGTAAGATTGGGTAAGGAAGAGGTAGCGAAGTGTGGATGGGGGGGAGGGGGGATGAATTCTTGACAGCAGAAGGTGTCACCCCAAAAGAGATTCATCAGAGAATGCAAGCTGTTTATGGTGATTGTGTTGATGTAAGTACTGTGCGTCATTGAGCGAGAAAGTTTAAAGAAGCTGAGGTGGGAACATCTGACTTGCGTGACAAGCAAAGAGTTGGACGTCCTGTGACAGCAACCACCGAGTTTCACAAGCACAAGGTTGACTGATTGATTCAGGACTATCGTCGTATCACTCAGAGAGAAATTTCAAACATAATCAGCATTTCACAAAAACGTGTGGGTCACATTATTACTTTACTTGGCTATCGGAAGATCTGTGCACAATGGGTTTCGGAAACAAAGTGTTGATTTCTTCCGTGATAGCTTCAGGAAACTTGTTCATCATTGGCAGAAATGTATCCAATTGTCTGGTGATTATGTGAAAAGTGAATAGTGGTAGTTAAAGAGCACATCCTAAGGATTATTTCTGTGTTTGATTTATTAAAATATTCCCAGCCAAACCCAAGTAACGAAGGTGGAGGCATTACTTTTCACTCAACCCTCGTAAGTGATCCTGAGTATATATACTTGGTTAAAATCTTAAAAACTATCATTTCCAAAATAATTTTCAAAAACCCAGGACTAGATTGTCAACTTTCTGACTCTTCCTCAGCAAATCCTGAGATCCAAATCCCCTTCTTGTTCAGTGCAGCCCATCCTTGCTTTGTATATGGATATTTCATTGAACCCAGAGCATGCTTGCCATAGATGCAGGCAAAACGTCAGGAGAGAATGCTTCTAGAACATGGCCATATAGCCCCAAAAACCTACAACCCATTATTATTATTATTGTCATTGCAACATCGACAATCCATACTTTGTCTTTTAACACGATTGTGAGGTCAGGAGTATTGTGCTCCAAAACTCTGTCTGAATCCAGAAGTCCCAGAGTAGCTTGACGTGTTCATTCTCTGTAACTTTTTCCGGCTTGTGATCCCACCAGTTCTTTGTTGCAGGCAGATGGTATTTGTGGCACAAGTTCCAATGAATCATCTGAGCAACAGTGTTGTGCCTCTGCTTGTAGTCTGTCTGTGCAATCTTCTTGTAGCAGCTGAGGATGTGATCTATTGTTTCATCTGCTTCCTTGCAGAGTAATGATTAAAAATAATAATAATAATTATTATTAATTATTATTATTAATTCTATTATTATTATTAATATTATTATTTCAAAGGCTGGGTAGCCATCTGTTGGGGCTGCTTTGATTCTGCTTTACCTGAATGGCAGAAACAGGTTGGACTGGATGGCCCCTGGGTCTTCCACTGAAATACTGTTAAATTTATGTTGATCTAAAAGTTTGCCCAAGCCTGATATATGATATATAAAATAATATATAAATATTATGGGGCTCCATGAGAAACTTTTGTTTCAAAAATGGCTCTGTGGTTGAAAAGGTTTGAGAACCCCTGATCTAAACACATATAAGTTTGTGAAATTCCTGCAACTGTCTTCCAGGTAAACATGGTTAGAAAAATAGGGAAAGATATATTATGATTGGTGAACTCAAATTCATTTCCCCAATGGTTTTGAATGCTGTAAATCCCAACTAACAGTTGCTGTTTCTCCTAGCGGGTTACTGGCTGTATCCTCTCCAATGTGAACACACCATCCCTGACTCCGGTGATTGGACAGCCACAGAATGAAACCCCACAGCCCATCTATCAGAACAACAACCTCGCAAACAAGCCCACTGCAGGTAGGTCCCCACGGGAAGCAACAAACTCTGTCCAGGCTTCCTTAGAGGAGGCTGCAGAAACCTTCGGGGCTATAGATTTTCAAGCAGAGGCTACAGATGAGAGGAAAAAGGTAAACAAGACCATCTCATGTTGCCCATGTAGAGTGAAGAGCCAGCCTCAGGCGGCTGAATCTGATTATCAAGAAAAGGCAACATGTCATTTAGTTTATTATTGCTGTAACTTTATTACCAGGGAAGGAAAGATGCGATTGTGAGATTTTTGCCTCCTAGGTCAGATTCATACTGCTAGCTTGGGTTCCTATGTTACCCAGGACACGAGAAAGGGACAATTTGCTGCTTTGCTTCAGGCCGCAAAATATCTGAGGCCAGATCTGCTCATAAACGTTTTCAGATTGGAGCCAAATAATTGCTTTTCTCAGTTTTTCTCTGAATAGTACATTGAGATATCTGTTGTCTTCTCCAGTGCCTTCTTTTCTTCTCTCCTGCCTTTGCCATCCAAGTGGTGTTAGGGATCCACCAATTCAGGATCTCTGCATTGGGCCCGGTCGCAGGAGGCAGAAAAACAAACACCCAGTCTCGGGTGTACAAGAGCAAAGCTTATTTCTGTCATGATCATGACCAGATGGGCTAGCCATACCAAACATGCAGGTCTTGGTACTTTCAAGAGGCTGCTGCGCCCAGTGTCAAATCAAATCAAAACATTTATTTCGGTCATTGACCAGCACAGGAAATAGTGTCACGTTTCCATACAAACCTGGCATGTTTGGTACATTAAAAATATAAATACAACTACTAAAAACACAATATGGGTGAGGGAGCAGAAGGGGAAACGGTAAAAACATACAATGCCCAGATCCATCACCAAATTGTAGATTCAGGGAAGACGATTACTGGACACACAGTTGACTTTGGAACTAGTCATTCCCTGGCGGATTTTGTATGCTGCTGCACAAAACTTTGCGACATTGTAGGTTGTAGCTGAATTAGTATCCGCAAGTAGCAGGGAGGTATAAAATTGTCCTGAATGGCCTGGGTGCTTGTCTATCAAGGGTAAGATAAGCCTGGCACAGGTATCCCTGTAGAACGGACACTGAAGGAGCACATGTTCTATTGTTTCCACATGACCCGAGTC
This sequence comes from Anolis sagrei, assembly GCF_037176765.1. NCBI lineage: Eukaryota > Metazoa > Chordata > Lepidosauria > Squamata > Anolidae > Anolis > Anolis sagrei. The sequence continues at coordinate 122,723,256 of NC_090024.1, forward strand.
ACAGGGGCAGAGTCTCTCTGGCAGGGGAGACACCTTGATCACGAAGGAGGTTTTCCCAGGGCGAGGCTCATCCATTGCACTCCGGGTGTGCTGACCCCTGCGATTTCCCCAAATGCGCCCAGTGTCTCTCAGACATACATTATATAGACAAGACCCTTTGGCGTTGCAGCAAAAGTTATCCAATTACAAACTAGCACCTAGGCTTAATCCCTTATTTAGCACATTGACTAACTAACTTCTCTAATTCCTTATTTGGCACATTGACTAACTGACTTCTTGTAAATCACATGATTTTTTGACAATGGAAAGTACAAATACCTCTTTCCCCCATATATGGCTTTTTAGCCTTCTGCCCGAACTGTCCTCTGAAAGTTGTTGATTGCACATGTTTCTTAGATGCTAACCACAAATGTTCCAGACAATACAGTCCCTTAGTGGAAGCTCATTTCTAAATACAGAGGGGATACATTTTTAACTTTGATTTCTCTAGGTTCATGATTATTGCTCTATCAGTGGGAGATGCAGTGGCATAAGAAGGGCATCAGAAAATGTATTGTCGAAGGCTTTCGTGGCTGGAATCACTGGGTTGTTGTAGGTTTTTTCGAGCTATATGGCCATGGTCTAGAGGCATTCTCTCCTGATGTTTCACCTGCATCTATGGCAAGCATCCTCAGAGGTAGTGAGGCCTGTTGGAACTAGGAAAAGGTGTTTATATATCTGTGGAATGACCAGGGTGAGACAAAGGACTCTTGTCTGCTGGAGCTAGGTGTGAATGTTTCAACTGATCACCTTGATTAGCATATAATGGCCTGACAGTGCCTAGAGCAATCTTTTGTTGAGAGGTGATTAGATGTCCTTGTTTGTTTCCTCTCTGTTGTTGTGCTGTTGTAATTTTAGAGGTTTTTTTAATACTGCTGGCCAGATTTTGTTCATTTTCATGGTTTCCTCCTTTCTGTTAAAATTGTCCACATGTACACAAGCATAAATAAACCATTTTTCCTAGTTCCAACAGACCTCACTACCTCTGAGGATGCTTGCCATAGATGCAGGCGAAATGTCAGGAGAGAATGCCTCTAGACCATGGCCGAAATAACCTTCAACAACCCATCAGAAAATTATTAAAAATAGGCATTATGTTTTCGCTTCTGACTTAGCAATCGACTGAAAGGTTCAGAGAGGCTGTCTACATGGCAGGAATTAAGAAAGATGAATATTGTGTAGATAGCTGGAACAGGTTCAAATAAGCCTATGGTGTCAAGTCAAAACAACTGAATTATTGAAAGGAGAGGCATTTTGAGATGACCAGGTGAATGAGGAGCAAAACTGGAAGTGAAGGGTATGTTTCCTTTTGAGATTGTAAGAGCACTGTAGAATTAGAGCAAGAGTCCATCTAGTAAATCTTGCTGGTGAATGTGAGTTTTGTATATAAATTGTTTTTGGTTATTTTTCCAAGCATACTTCATACTTTCTGGCAGAAATGGAACAGCCTCTCTCATTTAGGCTGTTGTCTGAAAACAATATTCTTACTAGAAATGCCTTGGGCAAATTATGTTGTGGAGAGGGTAAGCAAAGGCTCTAGTCTTGTGCTAGGATCAAGCTCTATGTTACATATAAAAGTATGTGGTAGGACCCCAACTGAGAGGTTGGAAAGAGTGCCAAAGGAAAGAACTTCTTCCCTTTTTTGCACTAACCTTTTTCTCCTGCTTCAAAACCAACACTAACACCCTGCTGCTTTCCTCCCTTCAGGGTTCATGCACATAACTTATGCATATACACATCTAAAAGGATAGAAACATCTGAAGGCAGTTTTATATAGGAAAAGTTTTGGCAGAAAAAGAGTTATGTACGCCCTCACACATAAAATCTTAAGGCTGTTTTTCATTTAAAAGAAAAAAATGCTGGTTATTAATATTTGTATGTAACTTGCAATGTGCCCTTTATAACATTATACCACCCTAAATTGCTCCGACTTTCTGGCCGTCTTCATATGCTGGTGTAATGGAGTCCCACAGAAATCTTCCCATGACACACAGCCACTTCCAGCGGCTGTGTATGGAAATCTGTCTCACCAGCATGTGAAGATGATCAGAGGAGTCCATTTCCAAAAGTCGCATTTCCCTGACTTCTGATTCAAGAGAGTGGCAGGAAACAGTGGAAAGCCGGAAGAGGATGAGGAAAAGTCATGGGATGGCTGGCCATCCCCAAAGATGGATGTTGCCAGGGTAGGGCACATCCCCACTCATAATAATAATAATAATAATAATAATAATAATAATAATAATACACTTTATTTATAACCCGCCACCATCTCCGCAAAGAGGACTTGGGGCAGCTAACATTTATTTATTTATTTATTTATTTGTTTACAGCTTTTATATTCCGCCCTTCTCACCCCACAGGGGACTCAGGGTAGATTACAGTGTACACATATATGGTAAACATTCAATGCCAATTTTTGACGTACAAACATATACAGACATAGACAGAGGCTATTTAACTTTTTCTGGCCGCCCGGGAAGCTGTCGCTTTCATTGTCCATCTGTGACGCTGATGAAGCACTTCCGCATTCCCCGCATGCTTCCCCGCTGGAATGCTTTTGCTGGAGTCTTCTTTATGGCCTCATAAATCAGTTAATTTAGCCTCCCCACACTTTTAAGATGGTACCTTATTTTCCTACTTGACAGATGTAACTGTATTTCGGGTTGCAAAGGTCGACAACAGGCTACACACAATTGGTTGGAAACCCACTCCAACCGAGGCTGGCTTCGAACTCATGACCTTTTTGGTCAGAGTGATCTTAATGCAGCGGACACTCAGCCAGCTGCGCCACAATCCGAAGCCCAAAATAATACAACATAATAAACACACAATAACAAAATACATCATAAAAATATGAAATAACAAAATCAACAATATAAAATAATATTAAGGATGCTTTCCTCCACTTTCCTCTGCTCCGCCCCCCCCCCCCCCCGCTCCATTCCCTCCTGCCCATGGAATAAGGTCCTTAGACTGATCATCCGGTTGCTATATATAGACCCTTAAGAGCTGGAAAGAGAGCACAAGAGCCATTCTGTCTAACCATGTGCCATTCAGGAATACACATCTAAAGCACCCCTGAAAGATGGCCATCCAATCTCTGATTAAAAATTAGGGTAGGAAAAAGCACCATTCTTTCAGGTAATTTGTTCCACTATCAATAGGTGTTTTTGTCAGGATGTTCTTCCTAAAGCTATTGTGGACTCTCTTTTCTTCCAATATGAATCAATGCTGTATGTCTTAAACTCCAGAGGTGTGGAGTTGTCACATCCATTTGACCTCAGCTATTTAAATATGGTTGTAATCTGAGGTTTTAGTCTTCCCTTCTTCAGGTTAAATCCCCACTTTCCAAAGCTGTTCCTTAAGGTTTGTTTCTAAGCCCTTTACCATCTTGGTTGCCATCTTCTAGGCATGTTTCGGCTTGTCAATATCCTTCTTGAATTGTTATTCCAAGAACCCAAATTTACAGATGGGATCTGACCAAAGCAGAATGAAGTGTTATTATTAGGTGGTTCTCAAAGTGTGTTCCGTGGAGCCCTTGGGGCTCTGTGAAGTATACGGAGGGGCTCTGTGGTTCTCTCCCTCTCCAAACTTTTCCTTCTCTTTCCTGCTCCTCCCACTCCTCCCATCTCCCACCTCCCTCACCACCTTTTCAACGTGCTGCCAAAAGCCTTTTTCACTTGTTCATTTTGCCACTAAAAGCCTTTTTTCCTCACCCCCCTTGCCCCAAAAACCCTTTCTCCCCTCACTTCCCTTACCCCCAAAAGCCATTTTTCCTTGCCTGTCTTGCCACCCAGATACCTTTCTCTTCTCCTTCCTTGCTTCCAAAACCCTATTTCCCTCCCACCGTTCAGGGAGTCCTTTGATTGTGGTTTACCTGCCTGACAGAAGGGGGTTCGGCTGGATGGCCCCTGGGGCCTTCCACAGAAATACTTTAAGTTTATGATTGTCAAAAAGTTTGCTCATGCCTTATATACATTTAAAGCTGTGGTTCAACCTGTGGGTCCCCAGATGTTTTGACCTTCAACTCCCAGAAATCCTAACACCGGGTAAACTGGCTGGGAGTTCTGGGAGTTGTAGGCCAAAACACCTGGGGACCCACAGGTTAACTACTGATTTAAAGTAATATAACATACAAAACCAATACTTATTATGGTCCACAGACCCATCAGTAAAACCAAAACTATAATATATAATATATAAACATATATTGGGGCTCCACGAGAAACGTTTGCTTCAGAAAGGGCTCCGTGGCAGAAAATGTTTGATTGAGAACCCCTGGTCCTAACACAATTGTGAAATTGCTGCAACTGTCTTCCGGGTAAACATGGCTAGGATGGACTATACTTTTGTACACCTACTCATGCTAGATCTCAGAGTGAAGTTTGCAATTCTAATGATTTTCACTTAAATTTGGTGATATAGAATCATAGAATCATAGAATCAAAGAGTTGGAAGAGACCTCATGGGCCATCCAGTCCAACCCCCTGCCAAGAAGCAGGAATATCGCATTCAAATCACCCCTGACAGATGGCCATCCAGCCTCTGTTTAAAATCTTCCAAAGAAGGAGCCTCCACCACATTCCGGGGCAGAGAGTTCCACTGCTGAACGGCTCTCACAGTCAGGAAGTTCTTCCTAATGTTCAGATGGAATCTCCTCTCTTGTAGTTTGAATTTTAATTTCTTTGATGTAGTTCAGGGAAACAAAACTGTAATGACAAATACTACCATCAGTATGTGAAATAAAGCCATTTCCAAAATACTTTACAAGCATAAAACTGCTCTTTATTTATTTATTTGTTTGTTTGTTTATTTATTTACTAGTGAAGCTGTTGGGGAAAGTGGGTGAGAGCCTGAGCAGGATTTGCTGTGTTCGTCCCCCAATGGAGCGTTTCACCTTTGTGGGTAAGTTAAAGAAATGTATCTTATCACTAGTAGTTAAAAATCATGATCTATGAGTGGAAAAAAAATCAGTCATTGAAATTGTCCTGGAGTCAATGACCAGAATCCTGTTGGTTAATCACATCTAGAGTAGACCCACCAAATTACTTATTGAATGGCAATTCAACAGATACGTAAATCTTGTTGGTTCTATGGGTCATTTCTAGTTGAGAGCAGCAGTTGGATTCCTCCCAACGTTTCACAGATGATCATGCAATATTGGAATATGGTCAAAATTACAAATGTTGTGAATGGAAGAGAGACACAAAAGCTAAAAGAACCTGAAGTCCGATTCAGAACTACAACCACTGCACCACAATGGTTGTCAACAGATGTGTTGCCATGTGTGTTACGTAGTACCAATTGTTATCATTGCCTTGAGCAGTGCTATTCAAAGTGTGGTCCCTGGACCAGTACCCATCCACAAACTATCAGTTACAGATCCTTAGAGAGTTTCCAGGAAAGAAACAATTATTTGTATCTAGGGGATACAAATATGGTATCAGTCTCCACCACACTGAATGAAAAGGAATTCCCATTCTCGTACCTTAGATAGCACAAGTAGCACTGGTTTGGAACATTAATCTTAATTTCATTATTTTAACATTGTATTAAGAGCCCCCGGTGGCACAATGGGTTAAACCCTTGTGCTGGCAAGACTGCTGACTAAAAGGTCGGTGGTTCGAATCTGAGAAGTGGGGTGAGCTCCCATCTGTCAGCTCCAGCTTCTCATGCGGGGACATGAGAGAAGCCTCTCACAGGATGGTAAAACATCCAGGCATTTCCTGGGCAACATATTTGCAGATGGCTAGTTCTCTCACACCAGAAGCAACTTGCAGTTTCTCAAGTTGCTCCTGACACAGAAAAAAAAAACATGTTTTAAGGACAGTTGTATGAATAAATGATTATTTACTTGTGATTTGCACTCAGAGCAGTGTTTTAATGGATAGACCTTGTGAAATCTAAGTTCCTCCTTGTTCTTTTTCTCTCTCTTCCTCCCACCCAGATGAGAATGCAAATTTGGGGACAGTGATGAGATATGAAGAAATTGGTAAGTCAAGATCAAAGTTTTTAAAAACCCCATATTTACTAAATGTGACAGAGGAAAGGGGTTCCTTCCAAAACCATTAGTGTCAGGAACCAAAGGTGACAATTATCCTAGGGCACCAAATGGCATGTGATATGGATGTTTTGTGACAGGTTCCCTGTCTCCTCCTTGTACAGGAGGTGGCTGTAGGGAGATCAGATTTATATAGGGGAAAGTAATCATTTATCAACTTTCTGTGGTCACAACCCCACCACTGTTGTTAGCCACAACAAGGAAAATATATGGAATGAATAATGCTCAGTCAAACTGAATCAAAGCCGCTTTTTCTCGTGTTGCCAGACTAAAAACTGGAAGCAGCTCCTGACCCTTTAACTGATGTGAAGAAAGGTGAATTTCAACAGATGTTGTTTGCCATGCAATCCAGACTAAAAGCAATACCGGTTAAAATTATTTTTTCTATACTGCCATAGAAGGACAGAAGCCATCTCCAGTTTTCACTCTAACAACCCTATGTGTGTGAGTGAATTCACATCAGATTAGAGCAAATAAGGAAAGGGTTTTTTTTTTCCATTGTAAGGGCCAGATTGCCAACACAGAAGCTTTAAGGTGGTTGATGTCATATACTAGGATTTAATATATCCAGATAAATATGGCCATTCCATTTAATATATCCAGATGAATATGGATCAATCCTGATAAGACAGAGGTCCTCCAGGTCAGTCGTCCATCTGGTGGCAACCTGTGCTGGACGGGGTTGCACTCCCCCTGAAATCACAGGTCCGCAGTTTGGGGGTCCTCCTGGACTCAATGTTGATGCTTGATGCTCAGGTGTCGGCAGTGGCCAGGAGGGCCTTTGCACAATTAAAACTCATGCACCAACTGCGACCTTACCTCGTGAAGACTGACTTGATCATGGTGGCCCATGCCTTAATTACCTCTAGACTGGACTACTGCAATGCACTCTACGTGGGGCTACCCTTGAAGACAGCCCGGAAACTACAACTTGTCCAACGTTCGGTTGCCAGATTAATAACTGGGGCAAGTTACAGGAAGCGGTCTGCCCCCCTGTTTAAGGAGCTTCACTGGCTGCTGTTTATTTTCCAGTCCCAATTCAAGGTGCAGGTTATCACCTATAAAGCCCTAAACGGTTTGGGACCCACCTATTTTCATGACCATATCTCCCGCCATGAACCAGCCCGGGCCCTTTGATCTTTGGGGGAGGCCCTCCTTTCGCCTCACAGTCTCATCTTGTGGGTACAAGGGAGAGAGCCTTCTCCGCTGTAGCACCCCGACTCTGGAACTCATTACCCGGAGAGATTAGGATAGCCCCCACCTTAGAAACCTTTAAAAAGAACCTTAAAACCTGGCTTTTTTCCTGCATATGAGTAGGCACACAACCTCACACTATTGCTCCCCTCAACATTTTCTGTCATTGGAGCACACGTCCCGTTCCCCCCCCCCCCCTTCCCCCCGGTCGAAAAGTTTGGTTCTACAACCCTGTTCTATGAGCCCTCCTTGGCAAATAACCTACTCCTTTTTTTTATCTCACCCTGAGTTTTTAACATTTTATCCTGCACATACAGGCTGCCCATTGTCATTGTGATTGTATATATATTGTTTTCTTAGATTGTTCACCGTATTATATGTTATTAATGTAATTATTATGCTGTTGCTTTTGTTTTTATTTTATCTTGTTGTAATTTGTTTTTCGCGCTTGGCCTCATGTAAGCCGCCCCGAGTCCCCGTTGGGCGAGATGGTGGAGTGGGATAAATAAAGATTATTATTATTATTATTATTATTATTATTATTGTTATACACCATTGACACAAACATACAGGTACACACAGGTGACTCTGATTTTCCCTGGTTTTCTGATCAATATGTGATCAGATCCTGGGATATAGAGGCAGTGTGGAAGGGGCCTAAGAGTTGCACAAACATTTTGTGTTCCTTGAAGGATAGCATTATAATTCTCAACACTTACGGTGCCACATAATGCATGCCAACAATAAGATTGCAGTGATTTCAAAGAGGGATGAAGAACATATGGCCTTCTGTTTCTTGTTGGACAATCTCCCAGCATTCTTCCCCATTACCTCACAACCTCTGAGGATGCTTGCCATAGATGCAGGTGAAACGTCAGGAGAAAAAATTGCCTCCAGAACATGGCCATATAACCCGGAAAAACGTACAACAACCCATTCTTCCCCATTAGCTATAATGCCTAAGGCAGCTGGTAACTGCAGATTAGCATATGTTTCTAAGCCCTGGTTTGACAAATGGCTCCAAAAGAATGCAGAATTCCTAGCTGCTCCTTCATTGAAATGAATCTGAAGTTACTTCCAGTTTATTTTTCACTAGTTTTCTACTAGTTTGTGGGGATGGGGTTGTGAAGGGCCAATTCTGCCACTGAGATGTCTTTTGATGTATTTGGGTGATAGCTTTGATTGATTTGGAGGAATTTTCTGCCATGAATTTTAAAATCTGCCCCATATAATGGCCTCGAAGTGGCTTGGGGAGATACACTTTGCCCACCCCGCTTATATAATAATATATAATAATAATAAACTTTATTTATACCCCGCCACCATCTCTCCGATGGGGACTCGGAGCAGCTTACATGAGGCCAAGCCCAAACAACAAATACAATAAAGAAAACCGAAAACGCAAACCGAAACGCGCACAATAACAACATCATAATTACACAAAACATGTGAATACACAACAATATAAAATTACAATAAGCACAAACACAATGACAGTGGGCAGGCTACATGCAATGACCAAAAGAAGAACCAATCAAAAACTAATCAAAACTCAGGCGAGATAAAATAAAAGCAGGCTATCTATGGAGGAGGGCTCATTTAGCGGGGGTTGTGGAATCAGGCTTTCCCAAGGAGCGGGGGGAGGGGGGGATGTGTACTCCAATGACAGAACGTTGAGGCTGAGCAACAAAGTGAGATTGTATACCTACCAACGGCGCAGTGGAAGAGCCAGGTTTTAAGGTTCTTTTTAAAGGTTTCTAGCGTTGGGGTTTTCCTAATTTCTCCAGGCAATGAGTTTAAGAGTCGGAGAGCTACAGAGGAAAAAGCTCTCTCCCTTGTACTCACCAGGTGAACTTGTGAAACTGGCAGGGGTGAGAGAAGGGCCTTCCCAGAAGATCGGATGGTACATGGAGGGAGATACGGTCACGAAGGTAGGCGGGTCCCAAACCATTTAGGGCTTTATAGGTGATAACCTGCAGCTTGAATTGGGACTGGAAAATAAATGGCAGCCAGTGGAGCTCCTTAAACAGGGGGGTTGACCACTCCCTGTAAATCGCCCCAGTTATTAATCTGGCTGCTGAACGTTGGACAAGTTGTAGTTTCCGGGCCGTTTTCAAGGGTAGCCCCATGTAGAGTGCATTACAGTAGTCCAGTCTAGAAGTAACTAAGACATGGACCACCATGGTCAAGTCAGACTTCACGAGGTAAGGTTGCAGTTAGCGCTCATTGTGCGAAGGCCCTCCCGGCCACCACCGACACCTGCGCATCAAGCGTCAGCGCTGAGTCCAGGAGGACCCCCAAACTGCGGACCTGTGATTTCAGGGGGAGTGCAACCCCATCCAGCACAGGTTGCCACCCAATACCCTGGTCACCCAAATACCCTGGTCAATTTGAATCTGAGGAGAAAAGTAATCTTTGTTTGAGCTGTTGTGTGTTGCTTTTTTAAAAAAAGAGTTCTTCATATATTTTGGTTTTTCAGAACCGAAATGACTCCTAGAAGTCATCATTTTGAGCACACATCCTGTCCTGACAGGCACATTAACAGACATCCTGCCTGCAGCAAGCAGTACATGTAATCTGCTTACACAGTCCATTTGAGAATTGCTACAACACTATAAGAATTGTCTCAATCATTCCAGAGGCTACTTACAATAGCAGCACAATCATGCAAAGCACACAGAATGAAGATGCTCCTGAGAGGCAACCAAGCCTGAAAACAATATGAGAAACAGTTCTCTGTCAAAAACTCGCTGTCCTGCAGGTCTTGAGAAAGAGATTAGTACAGGCCTATTATTTGAGAACAATGTCTGTATCTCAGTGCCTCTTTCTTCTCTCCTGCAGAGCTCCGAATCCTGCTGCTGTGTGGCAGTGACTTGCTAGAATCCTTTTGCATCCCAGGCCTGTGGAATGAAGCTGACGTGAGTAGTTACAAGGAGATGGTCAAAGTTGTGGCCTGCTGTTGTTTCTTCCTTTGCTCTCTTTCTCTTGCCCTTGCTTTGTGATGATTCATTCACTCCATCTTCTGACATCCCAGCAGCCACTGATATTCTCATCATTTAGTTTCCATGTAGTTTATAATGTAACAACGAAATCACATAGTGGTATGTCTGCTTCCAGTCTCCTTTCACCTTTGCATGAAGCCTCCATTTTCAATGTATTGTCAACGGTTTCAGTCCAACTTACCTATCCGAACGTATCTCTCCTTACAAACCATCCAGAATGCTAAGATCTTCTGAGGAGGCCCTGCTCTCGCTCCCATCTTCCTCACAGATGTGTTTGGCGGGGACGAGAGACAGGGCCTTCTCAGTGGTGGCCCCTCGACTGTGGAACGCCCTGCCTATAGAGATAAGATTGGCCCCCTCCCTCCTGTCCTTTTCGAAGAATGCTGAAAACTTGGCTTTTCGAACAGGGCTTTCCAGATATGGCATAGATGTATGATATTATGGACAACTGACAACGCAACCAGACCATGATTTGATATGGAGACGATTTGACAGTGTTATTAAATGATGTGTACAATTTTTATGTTTTATATTGCTGTTAGTATTATAAAGATGTTGAGATTAACTTCACAATTCAGCAGCAGATCAGTTGCACAACTTCAGGCTTTCCAGTAGCTTCTTCCTGCACAGTATTTTCAGTCAACTGCTCCCACAGCCTGCAGTCACTCTGGAAACTTTTACATACACTTGAGCACATGCCCGGCCATTGTCAGTTTTACCATTGTCTTTCCCCCAGTCTAGATGACATTACAAACTTACCACAGCATACAGTTATATCTTGTCTTAGCAGACAGGTTCTTTTAATTACATATAGCCTTCGATGAACAACATCACAGCACAAGGAGAAATATACACTGTACATGACTTCCTTATATACAATTCTATACAATTACACATAGCAATCTCTGATTGGTTCCCAGCCCATTAACTTAACTCAGACCCAGGATTACATCATTCACAATCACCTGGACTAGGCCAGAACACATTCCCCAAATGATTCCCTATATACAGTTAATGCATGACTCAGCATTTCCAATAGAAGCCCATTAGCAGTGCATGACTCAGCTATATTACATTACAATACATTGTAAAACTTGACAAAAGTATTTATGACTGTTTTAATTTCTTAATTTTGCTGTAACTGCACCGGCATCAAATTGTTGCCTATTGTTAAGCGCTCCGAGTCGCCCTTGGGCTGAGAGGGGCAGTATATTAATGTAGTAAACAAACAATCAAATAAATAAATAAATAAAGGCTTTCTTGGTCAGAATCACTGGGTTGTTGTAGGTTTTTTGGGCTGTATGGCCATGTTCTAGAAGCATTCACTCCTGACATTTTGCCTGCATCTGTGGTAGATATCTTCGGAGGTTGTGAGGTTTCACAACCTCTGAGGATGCCTGCCACAGATGCAGGTGAAACGTCAGGAGAGAATGCTTCTAGAACATGGCCAGACTGCCTGAAAAAACCTACAACAACCCTTCATTTTCCATTCTAATAAAGTTAGAGGGACCTGAGGCAAATTGTGGTGCCCAGAACTGGACACAGTATTCCAGATGAAGTATGATCATGCAGAATATAGTGGTACTGTTTCTTCCCTTGATCTAGACCAGGGGTCCTCAAACTAAAGCCCGAGGGCCGGATATGGCCCTCCAAGGTCATTTACCAGACCCTCACTCAGGGTCAACTGAAGTCTGAAACGACTTGAAAGCACACAACAACAACAATCCTATCTCATTAGCCAAAACCAGGCACACACTTCCAGCAGACAAGAGTTCTTTGTCCCACCCTGGTCATTCCACAGATATATGAACCCATTTTACTAGTTCCAACAGACCTCACTACCTCTGAGGATGCTTGCCATAGATGCAGGCGAAATGTCAGGAGAGAATGCCGCTAGAACATGGCCATATAGCCCGAAAAAACGTACAACCTTGTTTAAGTGTTTTTTCCACTACAAATAAGATATGTGCAGTATTCATGCCCCCAGCGGCCTTCAAGAACAGCTCTGCTTAGCCATGCCCACCTCATCCCTCTGCATTGCCATTCGCCGTCAGGGAAGGGAAACTGCGAGATTTTAAAACTAACACTGTTTGTTTAGGCTTTCTGACTTTGCCAAAGTTACTTAATGGTTCTGGAGGGCACCTTCCATTAACGAAGTGATTCGGATTTCTGATATTTCCGATCTTTTTTTCAAGAAAATTTCAGAAATCGTTTCAAAATTGAATCGCCAGCTTCCCCTACATCCAAAACGAGTATTGAAACATTTTTTTTTTGGATCAAACAAGCCTAATAGCCATATGTGAGCAGAAGTCATAGGGAGGAGGGAGCAAGTTTGTTTACTGCTTCCCTGGAGAGTAGGACACGGAACAATGGCTTCAAACTGGCTGGGCCCGGTCCTGTTCAACATCTTTATTAATGACTTAGATGAAGGGCTAGAAGGCATGATCATCAAGTTTGCAGACGACACCAAATTGGGAGGGATAGCCAATACTCCAGAGGACAAGAGCAGGATTCAAAACGATCTGAACAGATTAGAGAGATGGGCCAAAACTAACAAAATGAAGTTCAACAGGGACAAATGCAAGATACTCCACTTTGGCAGGAAAAACAAAATGCAAAGATACAGAATGGGGGATGCCTGGCTTGAGAGCAGTACGTGTGAAAAAGATCTTGGAGTCCTCGTGGACAACAAGTTAAATATGAGCCAACAATGTGATGTGGTGGCAAAAAAAGCCAATGGGATTTTGGCCTGCATCAATAGGAGCATAGTGTCTAGCTCTAGAGAAGTCATGCTACCCCTCTATTCCACTTTGGTTAGACCACACCTGGAATATTGTGTCCAATTCTGGGCACCACAATTCAAGAGAGATATTGACAAGCTGGAATGTGTCCAGAGGAGGGCGACTAAAATGATCAAGGGTCTGGAGAACAAGCCCTATGAGGAGCGGCTTCAAGAGCTGGGCATGTTTAGCCTGAAGAAGAGAAGGCTGAGAGGAGATATGATAGCCATGTATAAATATGTGAGAGGAAGCCACAGGGAGGAGGGAGCAAGCTTGTTTTCTGCTTCCCTAGAAACTAGGACGCGGAACAATGGCTTCAAACTACAAGAGAGGAGATTCCATCTGAACATGAGGAAGAACTTCCTGACTGTGAGAGCCGTTCAGCAGTGGAACTCTCTGCCCCGGAGTGTGGTGGAGGCTCCTTCTTTGGAAGCTTTTAAACAGAGGCTGGATGGCCATCTGTCAGGGGTGATTTGAATGCAATATTCCTGCTTCTTGGCAGGGGGTTGGACTGGATGGCCCATGAGGTCTCTTCCAACTCTATGATTCTATGATTCTATGATCTGTCTGGGGTGCTTTGAATGCATTTTTCTTGCTTTTTGGCAGGGGATTGGACTGGCCCATGAGGTCTCTTCCAACTCTATGATTCTATGATTCTCTTCTATGATTTGATCTTCTTTATGTGCCAGTCCCTTGAAGCTATTCCTTCTGCCTGTGTCTTTCTGCCTTCTGTCGGTTTCTAAACAGAAACTTGGGAGGTAGCATGGCTTGGCTAATGAACTGGAAATCCTTCCAGCAGTCAAGGTACACATACAGCTCAGCACAGTGGAAGGCAGTAGGAAAGAGAAAACCTATATTATGATGGATTGGGTCAGTAAAGGAAGCCGTGGCTCTGGGTTTGCAAGGCCTGAACAGAGTTCTTAATGAACAGGACTCACTGAGGTCTCTCTTTTACAGTGTTGCTTTATGTCCAAACCAAATTGACAGAAAATTACAGCAACCAATCGTACATCACTTTTTGTGTCAGGGTAACTGTCATGACTTCCTCCCAAGTGTGTTGGGAACTGATTTCCAAAACTGCCCTCATGGTTGTTCAGTTCCCAGGGCATCTTAGAGAAATGAAACAATAGCTCCGCCAGTAAATAAATATGCCCTGACATGCTTTAAAGCACTTTCTGGAAAGATGACTGAGCTGAGTGTTCAATTTAGAAGACAAATGGATTCAAGTGCACTTAAGCATGTGAAATCAGTCTTCACTGGGCATAAGTAACTCAGAAGCTTATGCACACTCGAAAGAATACAAACAAAGTATTCCTTCCTGTATGTCGAAGGCTTTCATGGCCGGAATCACTGGGTTGTTGTAGGTTTTTTCGGGCTATATGGCCATGTTCTAGAGGCATTCTCTCCTGATGTTTCGCCTGCATCTATGGCAAGCACCCTCAGAGGTAGTGAGGTCTGTTGGAACTAGGAAAATGGGTTTATATATCTGTGGAATGACCAGGGTGAGACAAAGAACTCTTGTCTGCTGGACCTAGGTGTGAATGTTTCAACTGACCACCTTGATTAGCATTTGATGGCCTGGCAGTTGTTTGGTGTGGCTTGTTAGTGCCTGGGGCAATCTTTTGTTGAGAGGTGATTAGCTGTCCCTGATTGTTTCCTCTCTGTTGTTTTGCTGTTGTAATTTTAGAGTTTTTTAAATACTGGTAGCCAGATTTTGATCATTTTCATGGTTTCCTCCTTTCTGTTGAAATTGCCCACATGCTTGTGGATTTCAATGGCTTCTGTTGAGATTAACATCACAACTCAGCAGCAGACCATTTGCACAACTTCAGCGCTTTCCAGTAGCTTCTTCCTGCACAGTATTTTCAGTCAACTGCTCCCACAAACTGCAGTCACTCTGGAACCTTTTACAGACACTTGTGCACATGCCCGGCCATTGCCAGTTTTACTATTGTCCTTCCCCCAGTCTAGATGATATTACAAACTTACCACAGTATACAGTTATATCTTGTCTTAGCAGACAGGTTCTTTAATTACATATAGCCTTCGACGAACAACATCACAGCACAAGGAGAAATATACACTGTATATGACTTCCTTATATACAATTCTATACACATAGCAATCTCTGATTGGTTCCTAACTCATTGACGTAACTCAGACCCAGGATTACATCATTCACAATCACCTGGACTAGGCCAGAACACATTCCCCAAATGAAGTCCTATATACAGTTAATGCATGACTCAGCATTTCAAATAGAAGCCCATTAGCAGTGCATAACCCAGCTATATTACAATACAGTACCTTGTAAAACCTGACAGCTTTTCTGTGTAGTCTGACATGGTGGTTGTTAGAGTGGTCCAGCATTTCTGTGTTCTCAGATAATATACTGTGTCCAGGTTGGTTCATCAGGTAATCTGCTATGGCTGACTTCTCTGGTTGAAGTAGTCTGCAGTGCCTTTCATCTTCCTTGATTCGTGTTTGGGCAATGCTGCGTTTTGTGGTCCCTATGTAGACTTGTCCACAGCTGCTTGGTATACGGTAGACTCCTGCAGAAGTGAGAGGATCCCTCTTGTCCTTTGCTGAACGTAGCATTTGTTGGATTTTCTTGGTGGGTCTGTAGATCGTTTGTAGGTTGTGTTTCCTCATCAGCTTCCCTATGCGGTCAGTGGTTCCCTTGATGTATGGTATGATGAAAATATATGTAGATATATCACGCTGCTTGTCACCACTTTAATGAAGTATACATAATATAGTATAATATATCCCCACAACTGAACACCACTGTAAAGGATTATATATAATATCACACCACTAGACACCAGTATGAAATATAACACAACCGGTGACGCGAGGCTGGAGGCTTGTTAGTATTATGTCTGGGCAGGATGGATCTTCCCCTTTTCTTTTCTTCAATTCTCCCACCCTTGTGCCTCCAATATAGTAGTGAGACTATAATTGTTATGTGTTCTGCTTGTCTTAAACCTTCTTTTAAATTAAAGCTGCCACCAACCAAGTTGTTTTAGGATTTTTAAAATGAGTATTTGAGGTAAACTTTTCCCACTCCTGCCAACACTGCTTTTCCCCTGGCTCCCAAAGTAACTGTTTGTTAAGAGGCTTTTCTGTAGTATCAAAATGTTAAAAACGCTGGGACTATCTCAAAGGCTTGATGATAGAATGATGCACAGTAGAGATCTTTTGAAAGTTAAATAGAACAAGATTTATTTATAAAAACAGACAACTACTTCTGAGAGGTAAAATAAGCGTGACTTGTTACAAAAGTACTTCAGCTTGTTGGTTACTTCAATAAGTTTCTTCACTTAGTTACAGACAGAGCTAACCAAATAAATCCAAATGTTGGCAACAACAACCCTCACTCTACTTCAGAGACATAGTAATGAGTTCTGACTAACCTATCCTAGGTAGTCCCTGGGTTATTAACAAACTCTACCCTAGAGTTTCTCCTGCTAACTAACCCAGCCTGGAGAGACAATATCCTGTGCTAACACTCTCAAGAAATCAGATTGCTGTCTGACCTTTTTCCTGTCAGTACACATCACTGTCTAACACAGACACTCTCTCCCTAAAAACCCAGTTTCAAAAACTCTTCTTCACACACCAGCTCCCAGTTCTCAACTCCCACAGAAGCGGAGATCTTTTCCCTCCTAAGACTTGGCTCCTCCCAACTGCTCTAGCCAATCTTAGGAGACTCTAAACTCCTCCCCTCTTCCATCTATCCTCACTCAAGATGGCTGCCTCCCTGGCATACACTCCCAAAATGGAGGATTGCCATACTGTTAACCAGGCTTCCTTTCAGGCCTACAAGGTAAGATTCACTACATATGGCAAGAGGAAAATGAACTAAATCTGGCTACCAGTATTAAAAAACTCTAAAATTACAACAGCAAAACAACAGAGAGGAAATAATCAGGGACATCTAATCAATTCTTAACAAAAGATTGCCCCAGGCACTAACAAGCCACAACAAACAACTGCCAGGCCATTCAATGCTAATCAAGGTGGTCAGTCGAAACATTCACACCTAGCTCTAACAGACAAGAATTCTTTGTCCCACCCTGGTCATTCCACAGATATATAAACCCTTTTTTCTAGTTCCAACAGACCTCACTACCTCTGAGGATGCTTGCCATAGATGCAGGCAAAACATCAGGAGAGAATGCCTCTAGAACATGGTCATATATTCCTTCCTGGTCCTAAAGTGTGTTCTTTTTATCTTGTAACAGATGGAGGTAATAGTTGGGGACTTTGGCATTGTTGTTGTACCACGAGATGGTGCTGACACAGACAGGATCATGAACCACTCCTCAATACTTCGCAAGTACAAAGTAAGTCCTACATCTACACTTCGCTTCCTGCCTTCACTAAGGTCATTTCACTTAACCTTTTCCCCACTTTAGGTATATTTTGTGTCAGATGACTGTTTAAGGCAGTGTCGGGCAATTGTAGCAATGCTGATTTTGTGTGTTGGAGTGGGGAGATACAACTCCCTTCAGCCTCATCAGCATAGTGTATGGATAGGATTGTGGATGCTTCAGACCAAAGTGTAAGTAGAACTATAATTGCCAAAACTTGTTTTAAGCAAGGTGAGACATTAGAACCTTACCTCTATGAGGAAATGGAGACAACTTGGTCATGTTATTTCATGTACAGTTCCATTGACTGTCAAATAACAGGCATATTGTCATTTCATATGTAACAAGAAATTTTTGCACTGCAAAGCCTTCTCTCCTGCCTTTTCTACTGTAGCATGAATAAGTAACAAAGCAAATGTTGCCTGTTAACGATGGTACGAGGATTGAATGATCATTAAGATCATTAGGCAAACAACATGTGATATGTATTTATAATATAATTCAATATTTAATAATGGGGATTGATTGTGATGCTATTCTACCTTTGTCGAAAACAATTTAAAAAAAGAGGATGAATGAAAAGTAATGCCTCCACCTTCGTAACTCCTCAACAGGTGGCAGTACAGGTATGCAGCTTGTTCAGTAGACTCTCCTCTACAGTTTCATTTTGGGGGGGAAGCCTTAGCATTGAATGGTTGTGTTAAAGTGCAAAGTATAGAACCCTGCGCAGACTGTCAGTCAATGCAACTTAAGCACCGTTCAGTTATTTAATTCTTGACAGCAGAAGGTGTCACCCCAAAGGAGATTAATCAGAGAATGCAAGCTGTTTATGGTGGTTGGTTGTGTTGATGTGAGTACTGTGTGTTGTTGGGCGATTAAGTTTAAAGAAGTTGAGGTGGGAACATCTGTCTTGCATGACAAACAAAGAGTTGGACGCCTTGTGACAGCAACCACTGAGTTTCACAAGCAAAAGGTTGACAGATTGATTCAGGACGATCGTCGTATCACTCAGAGAGAAATTTCAAGCATAATCGGCATTTCACAAGAACGTGTGGGTCACATTGCTTTGCTTGGCTATCGGCAGATCTGTGCACAATGGGTACCCAGGATGCTGACGCCTGAAATGAAAGCGCACAGACTTCTTCCGTGACGGCTTCAGAACACTTGTTCATCATTGGCAGAAATGTATCTAGACCCTTGCCCATCTTGGCTAATTAAATCGGCCAGGGAGGGGTTGGTTGATTGGTTTGTGTTCACTGGAGCAGGGGGTTTTTCCATCTCAACTGAAACAAGCTGTGGTTCGTCCACTCCTTAAAAAGGTCTCCCTTGACTCCACGGTGCTAAACAACTTCAGACCAATCTCCAACCTCCCTTTCTTGGGCAAGGTGCTGGAGCGGGTGGTCGCCTCCCAGCTCCAGGGCTTTCTAGATGACAACAACTACCTAGATCAGTCACAGTCTGGTTTCAGGCCTGGCCACGGCACTGAGATGGCCTTGGTCACCTTGGTGGATGACCTCCGTAGAGAGCTGGACAGGGGGAGTGTGACCTTGTTGGTTCTCTTGGACATCTCAGTGGCTTTCGATACCATCGATCATGGTATCCTTCTGGGACGACTCTCTGGGATGGGTCTCGAGGGCACGGTTCTGTTGTGGCTTCAGTCCTTCCTGGAGGGTTGATCCCAGATGGTGAAGCTGGGAGATGCCTGCTCGGACCCCTGGCCTTTGACCTGTGGGGTCCCGCAAGGCTCTATTCTGTCTCCCATGCTTTTTAACATCTACATGAAACCGCTGGAAGATGTCATCCGGAGTTTGACACACAACTCTATTACTCATTTCCACCCAACTCCAAGGAGGCCCCTCGAGTGCTGGACTATCTGGATGAGGACGAACAAGCTGAAGATCAATCCCAACAAGACAGAGGTCCTCCTGGTCAATCGTAAACCGGATCGGGGTATAGGGTGGCAACCTGTGCTGGAAGGGGTTACACTCCCCCTGAAGTCACAGGTCCACAGTTTGGAAGTCCTCTTGGTTTAATCACTAACACTTGAGGCTCAGGCGTCGGCGGTGTCCGGGAGGGCTTTTGTGCAACTAAGACTTGTGCGCCAGCTGCGACCATACCTCACAAAGGTTGATCTGGCCGGGGTGGTCCATGCCTTGGTCACCTCTAGATTGGATTACTGTAATGCACTCTATGTGGGGCTGCCCTTGAAAACGGCTCAGAAATTCCAACTGGTTCAACGGGCGGCAGCCAGGATGTTAACTGGTGCTCCTTACATGGCCTCTGTGTGTCTGTCTATATCTGTTGTGTGTCTATGGCATTGAATGTTTGCCATGTATATGTACATTGTAATCTGCCCTGAGTCCCCTGCAGGGTGAGAAGGACGGAATATAAATTATGCAAATAAATAAATAAATACCCATGTTCTGTCAATGGTCTTTCCACAGAACAATATTCTGGTCGTGAAGGACGATGTGAATCACCCCATGGCTATTGTCAGTTCCACCAAAAGCAGGTAGGTGAAGTGAGGGCACTTGGAGTGCCTCTAATGTTGCTGCAAGAAGGTCCTCCATTGTGCATGTAGCAGGGCTCAGGTTGCATTGCAGCAGGTGGTCAGTGGTTTGCTCTTCTCCACACTCGCATGTCATGGATTCCACTTTGTAGCCCCATTTCTGAAGGTTGGCTCTGCATCTCGTGGTGCCAGAGTGCAGTCTGTTCAGCGCCTTCCAAGTCACCCAGTCCTCTGTGTGCCCAGAGGGGAGTCTCTCATTGGGTATCAGCCATTGATTGAGGCTCTGGGTTTGAGCCTACCACTTTGGGGCTCTCGCTTGCTGAGGTGTTCCAGCGAGTGTCTCTGTAGATCTTAAAAAACTATTTCTTGATTTAAGTCGTTGGCATGCTGGCTGATGCCCAAACAAGGGATGAGCTGGAGATGTCAATGCCTTGGTCCTTTCACTATTGGCTGCAACTTCCCGGCGGATGTCAGGTGGTGCAATACCGGCTAAACAGTGTAATTTCTCCAGTGGTGTAGGGCGCAGACACCCCTTGATAATGTGGCATGTCTCATTAAGAGCCACATCCACTGTTTTAGCATGGTGAGATGTGTTCCACACTGGGCATGCATACTCAGCAGCAGAGTAGCATAGCGCAAGGGCAGATGTCTTCATTGTGTCTGGTTGTGATCCCTAGGTTGTGCCAGTCAGCTTTCGTATGATATTGTTTCTAGCACCCACCTTTTGCTTGATATTCAGGCAGTGCTTCTTGTAGGTCAGGGCACGGTCCAGAGTGACTCCCAGGTATTTGGATGCGCTGCAATGCTCCAGTGGGATTCCTTCCCAGGTAATCCTTAGAGCTTGGGATGCTTCTCTGTTCTTAAGGTGAAAAGCACATGTCTGTGTTTTCGATGGATTAGGGATAAGCTGGTTTTTTTCTGTAACAGGCAGTAAGAGCACCTAGAGCAGCGTTTCTCAACCTGGGGGTCAGGACCCCTGGGGATGTCTCCAGGGGGTATCAGAGGGCTCACCAAAGATCATCAGAAAACACAGTATTTTCTGTTAGTCAAAGGGGTTCTGTGTGGGAAGTTTGACCCAATTCTATCTTGGTGAGGTTCAGAATTGCCTTTGATTGTAGGTGAACTATAAATCCCAGAAACGACAACTCCCAAATTTCAAGGTCTATTTTCCCCAAACTCCACCAGTGTACACAATTTGGCATATTGAGTATTTTTGCCAAGTTTGGTCCAGATCTATCATTGTTTGAGTCCACAGTGCTCTCTGGATATACAACTCCCAAAACTCAAGGTCAGTGCCCACCAAGCCCTTCTAGTATTTTCTGTTGGTCATGGGAGTTCTGTATGCCAATTTTGGTTCAATTCCATTGTTGGTGGAGTTCAGAATGCTCTTTGATTGTAGGCAAACTATTAATCCCAGAAACTACAACTCCCAAATGACAAAATCTACCCCCCCCCCCTCAACCGCACCAGTATTAAAATTTGGGCATATCAGGTATTTGTGCCAAATTTTGTCCAGTGAATGAAAAGACATATGGCATATCAGATATTTATTATTGTTCATAACATTAACAGTACAGTAATGAAGTTGAAACAAAAATAATTTTATGGTTGGGGGTCACCATAACACGAGGAACTGTATTAAGGGGTCGCGGCATTAGGAAGGTTGAGAAACCTTGATCTAGAGCTTCGGATAGCTTCTGTTCAGCCATCTCAAAGCTCCCTGCTTGGGCAGTAATGGCACGATCATCAGCATAGATGAAACTCTCTGACCCTTCTGGCAGTGGCTGGTCATTTGTGTAGATTTTGAACATGGATGGAGCAAGCACATTCCCCTGAGGCAGGCCGTTCTTCTGTTTCAGCCATCTGCTTCTCTGGCCCTGGAACTCAACAAAAAAGCTCCTGTTTTGTAGCAGGTTTCGTATGAGGCGGGTGAGATGGTAGTCCTTTGTGATATTATACATTTTTTTCAGGAAGAGGCGGTGGTTTACAGTATCATAAGCCGTTGTCAGGTGTATAAATAAATGGTGGGGTATAAATAAATAAATAAATAAATAAATAAATAAATAAATATAATTATTATTATTATTACTAGCTTTCCCCTGCCACGCGTTGCTGTGGCCCAGTCTGGTGATCAGGAAAATAAAGTAATGAGAAAGTGTTGGTTTCTAATATATGTAATTCTAATATATGTAATGAACTCCAACTCCAAAACTCAAGGTCAATGTCCACCAAACCCTTCCAGTGTGTTCTGTTGGTCATGGAAGTCCTGTATGCCATGTTTGGTTCAATTCCATCATTGATGGAGTTCAGAATGCTCTTTGATTGTCGGTGAACTATAAATATAAATCTATATATATTATTTGTAATGACTATAAATCCCAGTCACTACAAATCCCACATGTCAAGGTCTATTTCCTCCAAACTCCATACAGGAAGTCCTGTATGCCATGTTTGGTTCAATTCTATCATTGGTGGAGTTCAGAATGCTCTTTGATTGTCGGTGAACTATAAATCCCAGTCACTACAAATCCCAAATGTCAAGGTCTATTTCCTCCAAACTCCATCTGTGTTCATATTTGGGCATATGGAATATTTGTGTCAAGTTTGGTCCAGATCCGTCATTGTTTGAATCCACAGTGATCTCTGGATGTAGGTGAACTCCAACTCCCAAACTCAAGATCAATGTCCACCAAACCCTTCCAGTATGTTCTGTTGGTCATGGAAGTCCTGTATGCCATGTTTGGTTCAATTCCATCATTGGTGGAGTTCAGAATGTTCTTTGATTGTCGGTGAACTATAAATCCCAGTCACTACAAACCCCAAATGTCAAGGTCTATTTCCTCCAAACTCCATCTGTGTTCATATTTGGGCATATGGAATATTTGTGTCAAATTTGGTCCAGATCCATCATTGTTTGAGTCCACAGCGCTTTCTGGATGTGGGTGAACTAAAATTCCCAAACTCAAGGTCAATGTCCACCAAACCCTTCCAGTTTTTTCTGTTGGTCATGGGAGAACTGTGTGCCAAGTGTGGCCCAATTCCATCATTGGTGGAGTTCAGAATGCTCTTTGATTGTAGGTAAACTATAAATCCCAGCAACGACAATTCCCAAATGTCAAGATCAATTTTTTGGAGTGGAGGACACACATTGGGTTGTTAGGTGTTTTGTGTCCAAATTTGGTGTCAATTCCCCCAGTGGTTTTTGAGTTCTGATGGTATCACAAACTTATATAGATTGACTGCAATTTCTTCCAACTCCTAAGAAATTGACACTTTTCCTCCCTTTCTGCTTGTTTCCTCTGCAGACTGGCTCTTCAGCATGGCGATGGGCATGTTGTGGATTACCTGTCTCAACCAGTCATCGATTACATCCTCAAGAGTCAGCTGTACCTGAATGCCTCTGGATAAAGCTCCTCCGGCATTGCAAAGGAGTCCAATCGCTCAACTTTCTTACGGTTATTCATCACAGTTCTCTTCCTCACTCTCTCTTTTCTTTTTCTTTTTCACTGCCTCTTGCGTGCATCTGCCTCTTTCACTCTGATGTCCCCACCTCACCCCTTCCCACTCAAGTGCAGGGAAGTGCTGCATACAACCAGGCAACTGAGTGCATCTACACCATCAAGCTGTCCTTTTCCCCACAGTGAAGAGGGAGAACAGCATTGAGTATCAGATGCCATGTGCTTAAAAGAGAGAGGCTGCAGTGCCCACCTTCCCAGCATGCTTTCAGGGAAAGGACAGTCTGCCTTCATAGCATCCTTTGGGACCCAGGAAGGTTATTCGTTTTGTCTTCTCTCTCCTGTTGTGTGTCAGCTAAATTAATCTCAGTGCGTTTTTGTTTTTTTTAGTTTTAAGTGCTTTTATTTGATCTTTTTTAATTATTGTGATCCATGAAAATTACGGTGCAGTTGGCAGGAGATTCTAACCCACTTGGGAGAAAGCCCAGGCTTTTTAGGTCATCCATGGAAGAATTCAGCCTTTTATCACAATGTCTCTTTGACTACACACTGTATTTAGTGTCCCTTGTTTAGGTGAAAACTCTTCATTTTTTCTGGACACTTAGTCCAGTTCTACATTTCCATATAAAATCCAGATTATCTGCTTTGAACTGGATTATAGGGCAGTATAGACTCAGATAATCCAGTTCAAAGCGGATTAAGTGGATTATCTGCATTGATCATGGGCACCAGTCTCTGTTACTGGGGGAAATGCTGAATCATAGAATCATAGAGTTGGAAGGGACCTCGTGGGCCATCCAGTCCAACCCCCTGCCAAGAAGCAGGAATATTGCATTCAAATCACCCCTGACAGATGGCCATCCAGCCTCTGTTTAAAAACTTCCAAAGAAGGAGCCTCCACCACACTCTGGGGCAGAGAGTTCCACTGCTGAACAGCTCTCACAGTCAGGAAGTTCTTCCTCATGTTCAGATGGAATCTCCTTTCTTGTAGTTTGAAGCCATTGTTCCGTGTCCTAGTCTCCAAGGAAGCAGAAAACAAGCTAGCTCCCTCCTCCCTGTGGCTTCCTCTCACATATTTATACATGGCTATCATATCTCCTCTCAGCCTTCTCTTCTTCAGGCTAAACATACCCAGCTCTTTAAGCCGCTCCTCATAGGGCTTGTTCTCCAGACCCTTGATCATTTTAGTCGCCTTCCTCTGGACACATTCCAGTTTGTCAATATCTCTCTTCAGTTGTAGTGCCCAGATCTGGACACAATATTCCAGATGTAGTCTAACCAAGGCAGAATAGAGGGGTTGCATGACTTCCCTGGATCTAGACACTAGACTCCTATGGATCCAGGCCAAAATCCCATTGGCTTTTTTTTGCCGCCGCATCACATTGTTGGCTCAGGTTTAACTTGTTGTCCAGGAGGACTCCAAGAACATTTTCACACGTACTTCTCTCGAGCCAGGCATTGTCCCCCATTCTATATTTTTGCATTTCATTTTTTTTGCCTAGTTTCTTGCATTTGTCACTGTTGAACTTCATTTCATTTCCCAGATCAGACAGCAGAGAAGCTTAGCTCTAAACCACTCATGAAATTGCAATTGACTTTCACATTAGTAGGACATAGGACTTCCTCCCTCTGTTCATTGTGCCAGCAGGTGTGACATAACTGTTGTAGTTCACGAAGGTACAAAACTTACTGGGATAATGTTCATAGTGAGCATGAGCCAGGCAGTGATAATTGCCCAATATGTCACTACCCACTTTAAAATGATGCCTCTTTGAAAAGATGGAAGACTAGCCCTAAGAGCAACTGCACCTGTGAAGAAAGCACTATTCCTCTAAAACGTCAGAGAAACAACACTTGGAAACACAATAGGGATAGGAGTAGACAATCATGTTATGTGGTTCCCCTCCCTGCCCACCTCGCTCCCCATTATTTATTTATTTAATTTATTTACTTCATTTGTATACCGCCTTTCTCAGCCAGAGGCGACTCAAGGCGGTTCACAGTCGGCACCGATTCGATACCATAACAAACAAAAATACAGTTAAAACGATTATAAAAAGAAATCAACATTTAAAATGTAATATAAAAAGCAAATATATCTGTAAAAACAGGATCCTCGATGTCTTCTTACTAAAATAATTGTCCAGTTGAACCGTCAGTCATTCCATATATTCATTTACATCTAATTATGCTCCAGTAGAAAAAGCCTGCTCGAAGAGCCAGGTCTTAACCATTTTGCAGAATGTTGAAGGGAGGGAGCCGATCCTATATCCCTGGGGAGGGCGTTCCACAGCCAAGGGGCCACCACTGAGAAGGCCCTGTCTCTCGTCCCCGCCAAACACATCTGCTAGGAAGGCAGGATCGAGAGCAGGGCCTCACCAGGTGATCTTAAAGTCCTAGATCAGTGGTTCTCAACCTGTGGGTCTCCAGATGTTTTGGCCTTCAACTCCCAGAAATCCTAACAGCTGATAAACTGGCTGGGATTTCTGGGAGTTGTAGGCCAAAACACCTGGAGACCCACAGGTTGGGAATCACTGTCCTAGATGGTTCATAAGGAGATATACGTTCGGATAGGTAAGCCGGACCAGAACCGTTTAGGGCAGTGTTTCTCAACCTGGGGGCCGGGACCCCTGCGGGGGTCGCCAGGAAGTGTCAGAGGGGTCGCCAAAGACCATCAGAAAACATAGTATTTTCTGTTGGTCATGGGGGTTCTGTGTGGGAAATTTGGTCCAACTTAATTGTTGGTGGGGTTCAGAATGCTCTTTGAGTGTAGGTGAACTATAAATCCCAGCAACTACAACTCACAAAGGTCAAGGTCTGTTTTCCCCAAATTCCACCAGTGGGCATATTGAGTATTCATGTAGACCCAATAAAAATTTAGGGGAAAAAAAGTATTCATGTAGAGTTTGGTCCAGATCCATCCTTGTTTGAGTCCACAGTGCTCTCTGGATGTAGGTGAACTACAATTCCCAAACTCAAGGTCATTGCCCACCAAACCCTTCCCGTGTTTTCTGTTGGCCATGGGAGTTTTGTGTGCCTAGTTTGGTTCAATTCCATCATTGCTGGAGTTCAGAATGCTCTTTGACTGAAGGTTAACTATAAATCCCAGCAACTACAACTCCCAAATGACAAAATCAATCACCCCCCCCCCAACCCCACCACTATTCAAATTTGGGCATATTGGGTATTTGTTCCAAATTTGGTCCAGTGAATGGAAATACCTCCTGCTTATCAGATAATTGCATTACAATTAACAACAGGAGTAAAATTATAGTTATGAAGTAGCAAAATGATGTTATGGTTGGGGGTCACCACAACATGAAGAAATGTATTAAGGGGTCACGGCATTAGGAAGGTTGAGAAACACTGGTTTAGGGTTTTATAGGCTATAGGTGCAGGTTATCACCTATAAAGCATTAAAACAGTTTGGGACCCACCTACCTTCGTGACCGTATCTCCCTCCATGAACCATCTCGAGCCCTCCGATCTTCTGGGGAGGCCCTTCTTTCGCCCCTGCCAGTTTCACAAGCTCGCCTAGTAAGTACAAGGAAGATTGCTTTCTCTTCTGTGGCTCCCCGACTCTGGAACTCATTGCCTGGAGAAATTAGGAAGGCCTCTACCCTAGAAACATTTTAAAAAGAACCTTAAAACCTGGCTCTTCCGCTGCGCCTTTGGTGAGTAGGCATGCAATCTCACATTATTGCATAGCCTCAACGCTGTTGTCATTGGAGTATACGTCCCCGTCCCCCCCGTCCCCCGTGGGAAAGCTTGATTCCACCACCCCCGATATAATGAGCCCTCTTCTGCAAATAACCTGCTTCTTTTTTATCTCACCCGAGTTTTTAATTAGTTTTTAATTAGTTTTTATTTTAATCATTACATGTAGCCCGCCCATTATCTCTGTGTTTGTGCTTACTTTAATTTTATATTGTTATGTATTCACATGTTTTATGTAATTATGATTTTGTTGTTGATTGTTTGCGTTTTCAGTTTACTTAGTTGTATTTGTTGTTTGGGCTTGGCCTCATGTAAGCCGCTCTGAGTCCCCATTGGGGAGATGGTGGCGGGGTATGACCGCATTTCAGTGTACGAATCCCTTCGATCATCTGGAGAGGCCTTGCTTACGATCCAACCGGCATCGCAAGCGCGATTGGTGGGGACGAGGGTTAGGGCTTTCTCGGTAGTGGCCCCTCGACTCTGGAACTCTCTCCTTAAGGACATCAGGCAGGCCCCGTCGCTAGTAATCTTTAGGAGGGGCTTGAAAACATGGATGTTCCAGTGTGCCTTTCCAGAATAAGGAAACTCCTAGCATTATGTCCCAACGCACTTTATTCAGAGATCTAGGATATCTGCACGCCCACCCCGCTTCAAACACCCCACCTGTCATGCTCAGCACTTTTTAATTTTAATTTTAATTATTACATTTGGCTCGGCCATTGCGTGTTGTTAATGTTATTGCTTGTTTTTGCTTTATTTTGCTGTATTATTGTTGTTGTTGTTTTATTGTTGTCATTTGGGGTCGGCCTCGTGTAAGCCGCACCGAGTCCTTTGGGAGATGGTAGCGGGGTACAAATAAAGGTTTATTATTATTATTATTATTATTATTATTATTAATTATATTATTATAAAGCCAGCACTTTGAATTGTGCCCGGTAGCAGACTGGTAGCCAGTGGAGCTGCGTCAACAGAGGAGTTATTTATTATTATTTATTTATTTATTTACTTCACTTATATACCGCAATTCTCAGCCCAAGGGCGACTCATTGCGGTGTACAACATAGAAAACAGGTGCAAAATACAAAACATAGTGTAAAATAATCCACAATTCATCATTATCAAAAAACATCCCATCAAACATCAACATTACTACATAAGCCATTCCGAGTCGTCTCATCGTCAAACCCACAATCCGATATCATTTCCATTGTTCCATTCCTATGGTCAAATTACCAGTCATTGCACTTCTTGTTCAAATGCCTTTTTAAACAGCCAGGTCTTTAACATCCTGCGGAATATCAACAGGGAGGGAGCTAGCCTGATGTCCACGGGAAGGGCGTTCCACAGCCGAGGAGCCACCACCGAGAAGGCCCTATCTCTCGTCTCCGCCAGCCGTGCCTGTGACGCAGGCGGGATCAAGAGCAGGGCCTCCCCGGAAGATCTCAAAGTCCTCGTGCGCTCATAGGCCGAGAGGCGGTCAGTTAGGTATCTTGGGCCGGAACCGTTTGTGCTCCCTGAGCGCCGCTCCCGTTAGCAACCTGGCTGCCACTCGTTGGATCATTTGAAGCTTCCGGGCAGTTTTCAAAGGCAACCCCACATAGAGAGCGTTGCAGTAGTCTATATGGGATGTAACCAGAGCGTGGACTACCATGGCCAAGTCAGACTTCCCAAGGTACGGGCCCAGTTGGCGCACAAGTTTTAATTGTGCAAATGCTCACTGCCGAGACCTGAAGGGGAGCAAATATAAGCTGACAATTCCTCACTCAACTTTTTCTGTAAACACAGCCTCTCTCTTTTAGTGTCAAGTGTTCATGTCATACAGTGAAGAGCTTAGGCAGCCATCTCCTCAAAAGCACTTAGAAATCAGAGTGGATGATGGGACACATAAAGACCAAATTGGCTCATTTGACAGCACCCCAAAAGCATTCAATATCCTTGGACACTCACTGTTGTCAAAGGCAGATGTACAAAAGAGGCGGTTTCTTTGATGAGAATTTTTCTACTCACGGAAGGCTTAGATATCCTACATGACTCTATAAAAATAGCTCGCTTGCTGTCCTGTCGTGCATCTCCAAAGCACTCTCTCTTTCACATGCCTCCGTTGCTGAGAGCAACCACAATCTCTTGCTGGACTCCACTATTATGTCTCAATACCAAGCTGCAAAGCGCAATGTCAACCACGTATCTGACCGTATGCGCATCTGGCAGGAACGTCGGCCATCTGAAAAGACTTGAAGGACAGCTCCATGGTGGAAACAAAAGATGAAGGCAGTTAAAAAAAAACTTTGAAGGACAAACTCTACTCTTGAACAAAAAACGGATTATCAGGCCACTATCCAATTTCATCCAGTGTAGGACAGCATGCCTTAGGAACATAGCATTGTGGTACAAATGATTATATAATATCTTACAAGTCTTCTCTTTGCCTTCATATTCTCAATTATGCTTATGGTGGGTGTGGGTGGGGGGCATGGTGTAGCATAAATTCAGAGGGGGGAGGTTGTCTTGGGAAGGGTTTGAGATGGGAGTAATCCCTAAATTCTGATGTACACAACAAAGAAATGGGTTTTGGCGGCACAGGGGAGGAGGGAGGGAGGGGAGGGAGGACAAAAGTGTTTGTTTTCCATTTCTGAACTTGCAATTTTGAACTGTAAAATTTGCTTTATTTAAAAAAAAGTTGTAAAAGGAGAAAAAAAAAAGAATTGAAGATGCCAGCTGCACTCCAATGGAATATGCTGGAGGTCGTTGTTGTTAAAAAATGGTTGTCAGGACCATAACTGAACTGGTCAAATTAATTGGCAAAGTATTTAAAATGATATAATAAAATTATGCTAATGAAATGTTTGTTAGCGTCCAAGATTATTTCCTTACTAGTTGTGCTGTCGCGTGCTGGACTCCTATAAAAGACTATAAACAGGACTTAATTTCTGTGAGCCCAACGGGACGCCGGGGTTGCCTCAGAGAGAGGTTTTTTGGGATTTCCCAGAAAAGATGGGCTTCAAAGTCTTTAAAGATGCACTTCTTTAGGTGTTGAAAGTATTTTGTCATTCAATCGCCACCTGAAGGTGATCCTTTCTTCTTTCTGATTTTGAATTTGTAGCTCTATGGGTGCGTGATCAGAGTTGATCATGGGTAGTATTGCACTTTTGGTTATATCTGGCATGATAGTGTTTGTTACCCAGGCCATGTCGATGCGTGACCACGTCGAGTGTCTGTTGGAGAAAAACGTATAATCAATCTCTTTATCGTGATGGTATCTCCATATGTCTGTTAATCCCAACTCTTCTTTTAGTTCTATAAAGGTCTTTGGGAGGGCCCCTGATTGCTTTTGATTTTTTTTTTTGATGCGTTGGTTGATTTGTCTTTAAAGATGCAACAAAATCTTTATTACTGAACAAATAACAAGGCTTCAACGATTGGATTCAAAGTTTTCTTAATAAACTGTTGGCTTTCCCGATCTTGCCCCCAAGGGCAGGCAACTGTTCCTTCACTGTTGGGAAAATCCCCGACTTCTACCCTGGGCAATCTGTCTTCTCTTCTGTTGGCGTGGGGCCCCTACACCCGGTCCAATCTGCTTTATGGTTGCCATGAAGGGCCCTTACCAAACAGAGACCTTTGCAGAACTTCCAGGAGGAGGAAGATGTTCACTTCCTAGTGATGGCTGGCTGAAGCGCTGTGGGACTGGATCCCTAGCAAGAGAGCTGAGAAGCTGTAAGTTCCTCAGCGAACTGTAAAGTCCCCAGCAAAAGCTGTGCTGAGACTGTATATCCCTGGCCAAGCTATGGGGCTATTTCTCCCCAGCCAAGCTGTAAATGATGAAGCCTTTTACAGGAGGTCCTGGTTTAAGTCCTGTTAGGAAGGCTTCTCTGTGTGGACAGACCTAAAATGGCTCCTATTCCCTCCAAAACCCAAAAAGGAGGCGGAACTAGGGAACCTAATGATAATTGACAGGTCATTGACCCAATAACTGCAAAGTAAGGAAAGCCATTTAACTGCAAATGCACAGAACCTTAAAATACATGCAACAATCCACAAATGGCAAGGTAAGCTGGAGCTCCTGGTACGGCCGTACCAGAAAACTAGTGTAAAGGATCACGGGTTTAGGGTGTGGGGTGCCTTTTTGAAGAAATCCACAGAGTCCAATAGGTTCAGGTAAGGCACCGTTTACTCAAGTTGATCAGCATGAGGTGAACAGACAGCACTTCTGCAATTGCTTCCACAGACTGCTGCGCACCTCTTTGGCTTTTTGCAAACCTTTATACTCAAGTAATACAAGGGGGTTTTTTGGTCATGGAAAGTACCTTTTGACAGTTTTTTTTTACCTTTCACTCTTTTTCACCACCCCCTCTCTTCACTTCACTTCACTTCACTTTATTTCTTAATTAGTCACTCTCCACCATGGTGCTCCGAGCGACTTACAATCTAAAATAGCATTTACACAATATAAAAACATTCAACATAAAAACATACAACAGTGACTATTTGGCAAATTAGATCTGATAACTTTACTTAAATGCACAACCAAACAGCCAAGTCTTGAGTGCCTTTACAAAAGGTCGCAACTCCGACATTGCTCTAATGTATGGAGGCAATGAGTTCCACAGAATTGGAGCACAGATTGAAAAAGCTCTACGCCGTGTAGATTCCAGGTGTACCTCCCTAGGGCCTGGTATGTATAGGAGATTTTCTTGGGTGGATCAAGGTAACCACTGATGGGAAAAAGGAATGAGGCGGTCCCTAAGATATAAAGGTCCTTGGCCATTTTGAGCTCTAAATGTCAGGATCAGTATCTTGTAAGAGATCCGATGTTCTATTGGTAGCCAATGCAGTTGTTGTAGAATCGGTGTAATATGGGAACTTATAGATGATCCCGCTAGCAGCCTGGCTGCCGCATTTTGGACCATCCGAATCTTCTGAGTTGTTGACTTCGGAAGGCCAGCATATAAGGCGTTGCAATAGTCCAACCTTGTGGTGACTGTTGCGTGGATTACTGTTGCCAATGCTTCTACTGAAAGGTAGGATGCCAATTTCCTTGCCTGGCGAAGATGAAAAAAGGCCTGCTTACTTATGGCAGTGATCTGGGCCTCCTTCGTCAGCGATGAGTCCAACACAACCCCAAGGCTTTTAACAGTGGAAGACGGAACCAGAACTTCTCCATCGAAATCAGGCAGAGACTGGATTAATTCTGGCGGCTGGCCGGGCCAGAGTATCTCAGTTTTAGCAGGGTTCACTTTTAGTCTGCTTGCTCGCAGCCAACTCATCACTGCTTCCAGACACAGCCTAAAGTTCTCAGGAATCGCGGTTATCCCAGGTTCGAGATGCAAGAGTAGCTGGGTATCATCTGCATACTGGTAGCACTCTATGACAAAGCTCCGCACCAGTCCAGCAAGTGGCCGGACGTAAATGTTAAATAACAGGGGCGAGAGGATAGCACCCTGGGGAACTCCACAGCAAAGGCAGGAGCTCTCACAGCTTTGGCCTAACCACTCCACCCTCTGTCTCCGGTCCCGGAGGAACGAATTGAACCATTTCAGGGCTAAACCTCGTACACTAGCCAGAGCCAATTGATGAATCAGCAAGTCATGGTCCACGGTGTTGAATGCAGCTGTGAGGTCCAAGAATACCAATAGCGCTGATCTGCCTCGATCTAACTGATGACGAATATCGTCAGTAATAGCTACCAAGACAGTCTCTGTCCCATGACCTGAATGAAAGGGGTCCAAACCCGCAGTCTCATCTAAGAATTGCTGTAGTTGCTCCGCCACTGTCCACTTGCCCAAAAATGGAAGGTTTGAAACTGGGCAATAGTTACTAGGTACGGCGGCGTCTAGGCTTGGTTTTTTCAAGAGAGGGTGGACCACTGCTTCTTTAAGGCAATCTGGAAAAATTCCTTGCTCCAAGGAACTGTTGATGATGCTCCTTAAGGGATCTCGCAGTCCCTCCCAGCACTCCTTAACCAACCGGGAGGGGCAAGGATCGAGGGAGCAGGTGGTTGGTCTTGCTGGTAAGTTTTTATGTTGGTAAGAATTGTTCTTCATTTTAAATATTGTATTGGTCTTTAATAATTTTTTGCACTAGGAATAAGATATTTTCAGTGTGCGTGGAAATTCCTTAAATTTTTTTGCAAACTATAGTGCAGCCCCTGCAACAGTCTGATCGACCGTGAACAGGCCCTCAGCTTTAAAATTTTGTGGATCCCTGGTTTACACCATATCTATTTGTATGGTGTCTCCTGCTGGAATTAAAACAATCATATGACAAATATTATTATACTGTATATAAATGTGTCTCAGTTAATGAAACAGAGGTTCTTGGGCGTTACTACAATCACAATCCATTTCTTGGCTACCTCCCTTTATTAAATATTCAGGTTGATTCCCCCCCCCCCCCAATTTGTCTCCATTTTCTAGAATGAGAAGCAGAACTAAGAAATAAACATGGCAGCCTTCTTGAACCATTGGAGTCCATTATTTATTCGGCTTTCCTTCTCATCAATGATAGAAAATACATAGCACCTTTAAACTTGTCTATGACACAGTCTGAAAGCAAGGAGTTGAATTACTTTTTTCAAAAGTACATTCTAGAACAATTTTTGACATACACATTGTAATGGTTGAAACCCATACTTGAAAAACTAATTAAATAACTCAGTATATCTTCCCTATAAAAAGTCTTCTCCCTCTCCCCATCCTTAGACCAAGCTGTGATGGTTTTGGCTGAACTCATGTTTGAAGACAAGATAGGTATATCTTCTTACTGCAATGCTACCTTAATCAGTCTGGGACTTGCTCCATCCTTTTAGCACTTCAGATTTGAAAAATATATGCTGGATTTGGCTCATAACTGACAATAAGTGCCCCATTCCTGCACATGGAGTATCAAAACTAGAGGAAAATGGATAAAATACCTAAGACGACTGGACGTATAAGATGACCCCCAACTTTTCATGTTAAAATATAGAGTTTGGGATATACCCGCCGTATAAGACTACCCCTCTTCCAATGCACACCAAATCAAAAAATTTAAAGCATCAGATTTAATTTCAATATGGTAATTTTCCTATTACTGTACCTCCTTCTCTGCCTCTCAGATCTCACACATGCACACCTGCACCGCTTCACTGCAGTCTTCAGGAGTGAGATCTGAGAGGCAGAGGAGGAGGGACGATAATAGGATACAAGGGCGGGCCAGACAGGTAAAAGAGGTGTGTTTGTCTGGGCCCAGAGCTATCCATCTCCAGCTTTGGAGAAAGTTAATCAGAGGTGGAAAAAAATATAGTAATTCAGCGCCTAGCTCCAACAGAGTCCACACAGTAAGTCAGGACATCTTTTATTTCTTGCTCCTCAGGACTGGATCAACTGGAATAGCTTCCAGTACTGCCCCAACTGATTAATGGCTGCATGACGGTAATGCAACTTGAAATGAGTCTATCTAGCCTTAGGAGGGATGGATCTCCTGCATCATCCCAAATCATTTCTCTGATCCAGATGCTGAGTCCAAGTATTGGCAGAAGGAATATTTGTGACTTTGCTTCCCCTACCTCGCAAATCTTCAAGGTCTCTCAATGGGTTGTACATTATAACACTTGGGAGGGAGATTATCCCGTATCTCCTCCAGGTTCTTGATATCTGCGTTGATCTCTATAATGCTCTTATACAGTGTCTGAACCTGAAGTTTCTGTCGGCTGGCTGTTTGCTCCAGTTGTAACATTAGCTCTTTCAATTGATTATGTCTTTTTCTGGCCTTATTGAGATTCATCTCAAGCGAAGTCACACCTTGATCATCCAAGGACTCAGGTTGCTCTGCAAAAGCAAGGGAAACAAAAGCTTATTAGCAAAACTTTCTAAATGTGGACTCTGCATTGCATTTTGTAGTCTAAGTCAAATGAGATGTTCAAATGTGTATTCTTGCAATTAGTACATTCTTTCTCCTCAGAATTTCTTCAGTTGTGTGTGTCTCAGCAATATAATTTGCAACTTAAGACCATATTTCTCTTCCAAAAACCAGTCATAAAACAAAACATGCCACATATAATAATAATAATAATAATAATAATAATAATAATAATAACAACAACAACAACAGAGTGTGTGCTGTGGACTCATCTTGTTCGGTTTCAAACAATAAGAAGAAGAAGAAGAAGAAGAAGAAGAAGAAGAAGAAGAAGAAGAAGAAGAACAATAATAATAGTAATAATAATAATAATAATAATACTAAAAAACCAGTACAGGTGATCCCAGTGATCATTGGCGCACTGGGTACCGTGCCAAAAGATCTCAGCCGGCATTTGGAAACAATAAACATTGACAAAATCACGATCTGTCAACTGCAAAAGGCAGCCTTACTTGGATCTGCGCGCAACATTCGAAAATACATCACACAGTCCTAGATGCTTGAGAAGTGTTCCAGTTGTGATTTTGTGATACGAAATCCAGCATATAGATCTCGTTTGCTGTGACATACTGTGCTTTTGTGTCAATAATAATAATAATAATAATAAAACAGAGTGTCTGCTGTGGACTCACCTTGTTGGCTTTCTAATAAGAATAAGACTAACAACAACAACAGCAACAACAATAAACCAGTACAGGTGGTCCCAGTGGTCATTGGCGCACTGGGTGCCATGCCAAAAGACCTCAGCCGACATTTGGAAACAATAAACATTGACAAAATCACGATCTGTCAACTACAAAAGGCTACCTTACTTGGATCTCCACGCATCATCCAAAAATACACCACACAGTCATAGACGCTTGGGAAGTGTTCGACTTGTGATTCTGAGATACGAAATCCAGCATATAGATCTCGTTTGCTGTGACATACTGTGCTTTTGTGTCAATAATAATAATAATAAATAAAAAATAAAACAGAGTGTCTGCTGCGGACTCATCTTGTTCTGTTTCAAATAATAATAATAATAATAATAATAATAATAATAATAATAATAAACAACCAGTACAGGTGATCCCAGTGGTCATTGGCACACTGGGTGCCGTGCCAAAAGATCTCAGCCGGCATTTGGAAACAATAAACATCGACAAAATCACGATCTGTCAACTGCAAAAGGCTACCTTACTTGGATCTGTGCGCATCATTCGAAAATACATCACACAGTCCTAGATGCTTGGGAAGTGTTCGACTTGTGATTTTGTGATATGAAATCCAGCATATAGATCTCGTTTGCTGTGACATACTGTGCTTTTGTGTCACTGCTCTACAGTGGTTTTCTACTGATTACTCAAGTTTTGATTGCAACCCTGATAGGAAATCAAAAGATCTCTTACCCATCATTCGTAAAACATCTTCTAATGTACTGAGCAGGTCTTGGACAGCCATCCCAGCACTGCCAGCATCTGCCTTGGCGCTCTGTGACATTTGAAGAGCCTGGTGACAATATTGAAAACTATTAGCAGGCTTTCTCACCTAAGCAGGCATCTCAAAAAGACCACTGCATGTAAAATATAAACTCACTTCCTGGGCCATGGCGGCATCCATGTCAACCTCCAGTGCCTTCTTTTGTAGCTCACTTTCCGTATCTTTGGTCTCTTTCCGCAGAGACACAATCCCTTGCTCCAGGGTTAGCACTCCATCTGCTGTCCTGTTGGCTTCCAAAGCCAATCGCCGTATTTCCTTGTGATGGGAACAAAGTAATACTGTAGTTAACATACTTACTGATTTCTGTCTTCTAACTTCACTTTCCTCCACTGAGCTCAAGGCAGCATAGATAGTTCTCCATCTACAATACCCTCACATCAATTTTGGTTTAGAGAGGGGAACTGGCCCAAACTCACCCAGTGCATTGCACAGCATTGCCCCCTCTACATTACCCTATATCCCAGGATATGATCCCAGATTATCTGCTTTAAACTGGATTATATAAATCCCCACTGCCAGATAATTGGGAATAAATCAATAATCAGGGATCGGATTCTGGGATATAGGGGCAGTGTCGAAGGGGCCTTAGTGGAGTTTAAAATTTGCATCTCACTTGTCCTGTTTTAATCAAGGTGCCACACTAGGCTTGGTTGATAAAAAATGGTTCAAAACCCGCTTCGGATGTGGGGGCGCTGGTGGTTCAATTCTAAAGTCAATTCCAATGTTCACAGAAAAAAATCAAACTTTTGGAAATTCCGAGACTTCTGAATCCTTTTGTCAATGGTTTGAAAGTGTTATTTCCTGTTTCATTGGGTGGTCTTTACATTGAAAGTAGTTGTTTTACTCCAGAAGCAGGGAAAAGCAAGCGGAGGAAATTCTTTCCTTCTCTGGTTTAAAACTGGTTTCTCTGGCTTGAGCCGAGGCCAGGAAATTCCTTCTGTCTCTGGTTTAAAACTGGCTTCTCTGGCTTTAAAACTGGCTTCTCTGGCTTGAGCCGAGGCCAGGGACCAGAAGTGGGGAAAAGCAAGCAGAGGAAATTCCTTCCTTCTCTGGTTTAAAACTGGCTTCTCTGGCTTGAGCCGAGGCCAGGAAATTCCTTCCTTCCTTCTCTGGTTTAAAACTGGCTTCTCTGGCTTGAGCCGAGGCCAGGGACCAGAAGCAGGGAAAAGCAAACGGAGGAAATTCCTTCCTTCTCTGGTTTAAAACTGGCTTCTCCGGCTTGAGCCGAGGCCAGGAAATTTCTTCTGTCTTTGGTTTAAAACTGGCTTCTCTGGCTTGAGCCGAGGCCAGGGACCAGAATCGAGGAAAAGCAAGCAGAGGAAATTCTTTCCTTCTCTGGTTTAAAACTGGCTTCTCTGGCTTGAGCCGAGGCTAGGAAATTCCTTCCTTCTCTGGTTTAAAACTGGCTTCTCTGGCTTGAGCCGAGGCCAGGGACCAGAAGTGGGGAAAAGCAAGCGGAGGAAATTCCTTCCTTCTCTGGTTTAAAACTGGCTTCTCTGGCTTGAGCCGAGGCCAGGAAATTCCTTCCTTCCTTCTCTGGTTTAAAACTGGCTTCTCTGGCTTGAGCCGAGGCCAGGGACCAGAAGCAGGGAAAAGCAAACGGAGGAAATTCCTTCCTTCTCTGGTTTAAAACTGGCTTCTTCGGCTTGAGCCGAGGCCAGGAAATTTCTTCTGTCTTTGGTTTAAAACTGGCTTCTCTGGCTTGAGCCGAGGCCAGGGACCAGAATCGAGGAAAAGCAAGCAGAGGAAATTCTTTCCTTCTCTGGTTTAAAACTGGCTTCTCTGGCTTGAGCCGAGGCTAGGAAATTCCTTCCTTCTCTGGTTTAAAACTGGCTTCTCTGGCTTGAGCCGAGGCCAGGGACCAGAAGTGGGGAAAAGCAAACGGAGGAAATTATTTCCTTCTCTGGTTTAAAACTGGCTTCTCCGGCTTGAGCCGAGGCCAGGAAATTCCTTCCTTCCTTCTCTGGTTTAAAACTGGCTTCTCTGGCTTGAGCCAAGGCCAGGGACCAGAAGCGGGGGGAAAGCAAGTGCAGGAAATTCTTTCCTTCTCTGGTTTCAAACTGGCTTCTCAAGCTTGAGCTGAGTCCAGGGACCAGAAGTGGGGAAAAGCTGAATCATTTCTGACTCACTTCCTGAGTCATAACAAAAATGGCGGAAAAAGCTTCAGAAGGGCAAAGGGATATCCGGTTTTTTAAAAAGCTTCGATATTGCTTCAAAAAAGGTGTTTTTAACGAAATTATTTTGAGCAACGAGTTATCTGACACGACTCTATCCGTGCCTATGCCACACATAGGCTTTCCCATTTGAAGAAACATTCATTGGCTGAGAAAAAAGAAAGCCATTGCAAGAGCCAGACATTATGAGAACCTGCAAATCAGAGATATTAAGAGCAGCAGGTAATGCACAAACCCAAAGACCTGGGGGCCTCTTGCAAGCTGTTACCTCCTTGCATTTGTTTATACAGTTTTCAATAACAAATTAGTTCCCAAAGTAAACCTCCTTTATAAAATAGAGTTGTGTTGAAATCCTCAGTGTTCAGTGTCAATCACCCCCCCACCCTTTTTTTTTCAATTCATCCTATTCCTCCTCTACCTGATCAATGCCGCCAATTATTTCCTTTGCTTCTCCAGCCATTCTCCTGGCTGATCCAGCTTCTGTTACGGCAGTGCCCAGGGCTGCTTCTGCACGCGTTGTCTTCTCATTGGCACTGGCAATCATACCGCTGATGAGAGGAAGCTTTCGCATGGCATCTCTGGCCTCTGCTTGCCTGTCTCCTACTCGAAGATCAAACTCTACAAGCAGAAGGAGGAGAAATGCAAATCTGAGGACTTTATCCCATGTGTGTGTGTGAGAGAGCATCATATTACCGTGGTACTTATTCGTGAGTCACATTGCTACAAAATGTATACAGGCAGTCCCCAAGTTACAAACATCCAACTTACAAATGACTGATAGTTAAGACAATAGGAGTGAGACAATAGGAAGTGAGAGGACTCTATCCCTAGGAAGAGAAATTCAGTCCCGAAAGATTTATCATGGGGAAAAGGTATCTCATCTGAAGCCTCACACCAATTCTAATTTCCACAACAAGCCACATTTTTAAAAATCCAATTTTCACAGGGATAGAAAGTGTGGTGAAATCTTCTGAACAGGGGAACAGCTTATACATGTATGTAAAGTCTTGACTCTGCCTTTTCCCTTTCCTCTGCTTTAGTTCCCCCTTTTCATAGGCTTTCCCAATAGTGTAGTTACCTACCTTTGTGTTAGTTTTGGGTGGAGCATAAACACCTCCCAGCGAATAGGCCAGCATTAGTTGATCTTTTCCATTTCCCTGTACAGAGCTCTTTGCTGGAATCTTCCCTCTTTTTACAGCAGAGCTACTGTGACTTAGGCTTGGGATTGTCTGGTAATCCCAGGCTCAAGCAATTTAAACAGGCATTCTTAGCACCTGCATTCAGCAGTATTTTTATACCACCAGTCCAAAGGACAACAGAAGCTTATAACCATCTTAAGCTTCACAGGAAAGAAGATTAAGACAGTTTATAAGCATTGCTTTGCACCAGAGGCAGGAAAGACTCCAGAAAGATGACTGCAACCAGCAAATTCTCCTTTTGTAATGTATTGTTTCAAGTTACCTTATGATGGTCCCGGGTGGAGTTAACTCTTTATTCATATTGTTTCAGTAAAATCATGTGGTTTTCTTTTCACCTTGCCGCAAAGTGCATCTGTCTGCTAAGGGCCTTAATCTTAACAGAAGGTATACAGATAGCTCCCAAGTAAAGCCAGACACTATAGTTTTCCTATAGGCTCGGACGTGCCATCACTCACTCTCTCTCTCCCCCTCCCTCTCTCTCTCTCTATATATATATATACTAGCTGTACCCGCCACGTGTTGCTGTGGCCAACCTTCCCTCTTTCTCTCATTCTTTCCCTCCTTCCTTCACTCCCTCTTTCCTTCCTGCTTTCCTGTCTTTCCTTCTCTTCCTTCTCTATCTCTTTCCTTCTTCCCCCTTTTTCTTTCTCTTCTGCTGTCTCTTTTCTTCCTTCTCTCTTTTCTTCACTCCCTCTTTCTCTACACCTTCCCCCTTCCTTCACTCCCTCTTTCCTTCCTTCTTTTCCTTTTTTCTTTCCTTCTCTCCTTCCTTCCTTCTCTAACTTTCCTTCCTTTCCCCTTTTTCTTTCCTCCCTCTTTCTCTCCTTTCTTCCTTCTCTACCTCTTTCCTTCCTTCCTTCTCTTTGCTTCCATGCTTCCTTCTCCCTTTCCTTGTTTCTTTCCCTCCCTCTTTCTTTTCTTTCTTTTCTCCCCTTCCCTCCCTCTTTCTTCCCTTTTTTCTGTATTGTCATTTAGCTTTCCGTCATTTAGATTTTTGGGGCTTTTTAAGTCTCTTCCGCTGCGTTTTGTTGTGTTTTTATGAGTGAAGGACATACATTGGGTTGTTAGGTGTCTTGTGTCCAAATTTGGTGTCAATTCGTCCAGTGGTTTTTGAGTTCTGTTAATCCCACAAATGAACATTACATTTTTATTTATATAGATAAATGCTTTGTATAGCATAAAAAGGTAAAGGTAGTCCCCTGACATTAAGTCCAGTAATGTCTGACTCTGGGGTATGGTGCTCATCTCCATTTCTAAGCCGAAGAGCCAGCGTTGTCCATAGACACCTCCAAGGTCATGTGGCCAGCATGACTGCATGGAGCGCCGTAGCATAGGGAAAGGTTAATCCCTGTTGTGTTTGCTTTGCTGTCTGCGCCCCATGTTCAGAAGATTTCACCTCACTTTCTATCACTGTGAAAATTGGATTTTGAAAAATTTGGTTTGTTGTGGAAACAAGAATTGGTGACAAGGCTTCAGTTTCCCCTTGAGATATATATAGTTACACTTAAAAATGTACATATTCCAACTTACAAAGAAATTCAACTTAAGAACAAATTAACAGAACCTTGTTTGTAACTTAGAGACTGTCTGTAGTTCTAAAAAATTCTCCACTCCATCCAAATAATCACAAATTCCTTTGGTTGCATACATCTCTATTTTTTTCTCATCCATCTTTTCTGCAAGACGCAGCCTCTCCTAAAACTGAAATGTTGCTTCTAAAAAAAGAGAATACCACATCAACTTATTTTCATCTTTTCTGGATCTACATTATTCATGTCCAGAATCTTTGTCAGAACTTAATGTTGTTGACAAAGGCATTCAAACCAATTCAACACTTGTCTTGTTTTCCATGACCAGGCTCCCAAACCCTGGTCATCCTGCCATTTTGGATTTTAGTTCCCAGAAGCACCAGTCAACTTGGCCAATGGCAAAGAATTCCAGCGACCTCATCACATGGGGCTAAAATCGGTGGCATATGCCGATCTAGCCTCTTTCACCCATGGAGCCAGGCGACTCCCATTAGACAATGTCATGCCAGCTCCATGGGTGAAGGAGGGTGGAACTGGCATGCTGCCACTACTGTGGCAACACAGGAGATTTCCTGTGTTGCCACTAACTTTAATGGGGGGAAGCTGCACACTCCATACGCCCACCACACTTTCCTCCATGGGATCAACAGCCAGAGGAGCCGGGCAATGTGGAGCATGGGGCGGTGGCTTTCCCACATCCTGCAATGAAGAGAAGCGACATCCGCCTTTTTTGGCAGCCATGTGAGGAGGTGGTAGGAGCTGAAGTCCAAAATACCTGAAAGACAAAAGTTTGGGGGTCACTGACTTAGACTTTTAAGCAACTCACCTCGCAAATTCTTTAAGATGCTATCAACTTCATCAAAAGTGGCATTGCCAGCACTCAGTGCCTGCTGGGCTTTACTCTTGGCGAGGTTGACACGGGACAACAGTTGGATTGATACCTACAGTGAGGCGGTAGGACAAGAAAAAAAATGAAAAACACAAAAAATACATCTCACTTCCAGGGTTTAGGTAATTGATATGTTTAAGGGTTTAGAATTTGTCTGTTGAACTTTGAATAGTAGGAAATGAAATAAATCTACCATCTGGTTGTTTGTTTGGTTTTTTTATTTTATTTTAAGGTACAACTTTAATCCTTGTGGAGAAGAAAAAGTTGTCATGTGTCTTCAGATTATTTCCAACTCATGGTAACCAAAAGACAAACCTATCACAGAGCTTCCTTGGTAGGATTTGGGTTTGCCTTGGCCACCCTCTGAGACTCTGAGAGTATGATTGTGGCGCAGCTGGCTGAGTGTCAGCTGCATTAAGATCACTCTAACCAAAAGGTCATGAGTTCGAAGCCAGCCCGGGTTGGAATGGGTTTCCAACCAATTGTGTGTAGCCTGTTGTCGACCTTTGCAACCCAAAAGACAGTTGCATCTGTCAAGTAGGAAAATTAGGCACCACCTTAAAGTGTGGGAAGGCTAAATTAACTGATTTATGAGGCCATAAAGAAGACTCCAGCAAAGCATTCCAGCGGGGAAGCATGCGGGGAATGCGGAAGTGCTTCATCAACGTCGCAGATGGACGATGAAAGCGACAGCTCCCCTGGCGGCCAGAAAAAGTTAAATATATGTTTGTATGTCAAAAATTGGCATTGAATGTTTGCCATATATGTGTACACTGTAATCCGCCCTGAGTCCCCTGCGGGGTGAAAAGGGCGGAATATAAAAGCTGTAAATAAATAAAATAATAAATAATAAATAAATAAGGTCCTCCAGTAGATTTTCATGGCCTAATGGGAATTTGAACTTTGGTCTCCAGAGTTCAAACACCCCCAATAAGCTGGCTCTCAGAAGAAAACAGGTTGCCCTTAAAATAAATTGATAACATTGGCAGAGAAATCCATGAATGAAATTCTCTCAAAGAGGTAAGGACTGGCAATCTATAATGCAAGCAGGAAGGCATTGAAACTGCAGCGATAGCAAGAGGTAAGTAGGAAATGAGGGTTAAGGATTTCATGGCTCACTCTGTTTATTAAAAGGGATGTACCTTACCAGTCTGTCATTTTGTCCTTTTTGCAACTGCATTTTCATCTCATCCTCCCAGTTCTTGATGTTGTCTTGTAGCCGTCTGTATTCTGCCATGTACGTTTCCACTAAGTTTGATAAGGAGTCTGCTCTCTGCCGGAGTTGAGTGGCTTCTCCCTTAAACATCAGAGGAGGATAAGAAGAGCTGTTTAGGTGCCGCTGGGGTCTTCCACTGAAGTATTGTTAGTTTCCTCTAGATTGGATTACTGCAATGTGCTCTACGTGGGGCTACCCTTGAAGACGGCCCGGAAACTACAACTTGCCCAAGGTTCGGTGGCCAGATTAATAACGGGGGCGAATTACAGGGAGCAATCAATCCCCTTGTTTAAGGAGCTCCATTGGCTGCCATTTATTTTCCAGCATACAACACAATAGCCCACTTGTACACAGAAAGAAAAATAAATCAGTTCAGCCAATAATGTGATTGGTGAAACTTATTAAGGTAAAGGTAGTCCCCTGACATTAAGTCCAGTCATGTCTGACTCTGGGGTGTGGTGCTCATCTCCATTTCTAAGCCGAAGAGCCGGCATTGTCCGCAGACACCTCCAAGGTCATGTGGCCGGCATGACTGCATGGAGCGCCGTTACCTTCCTGCCGGAGCGGTACCTATTGATCTACTCACATTTGCATGTTTTTGAACTGCTAGGTTGGCAGAAGCTAGGGCTGACAGCGGAAGCTCACGCCGCTCCCCGGAATTGAACCTGTGACCTTTCAATCAACAAGCTCAGCAGCTCAGTGCTTTAACCCACTGTGCCACCGGGGGCTCCTTATTATACAGTACCAAAACATAGCATTCACAAAACAATATTATATGTGTTTGGTACAGTCACTCAAAAAAGCCTAGGAATTTAAGGTCTTCTGGTCTTCTGGAGGGGCCCTGCTCTTGGCCCCGCCCTTGTTACAAATGAGACTGGCGGGGACGAGGGACAGGGCCTCCTTGTTGGTGGCCCCCCGCCTGTGGAATTCACTCC
The DNA here is from genome assembly GCF_037176765.1 of Anolis sagrei. Lineage (NCBI taxonomy): Eukaryota > Metazoa > Chordata > Lepidosauria > Squamata > Anolidae > Anolis > Anolis sagrei. Next base: position 122,767,706 of record NC_090024.1, read on the forward strand.
CCAGGAAAATTAGATCATCGTCATCCCTCCTCTCTTTTATAAAGAAATTAAAAACATGGATATGGGACCAGGCCTTTGGGTAATCTGGCAGACTGACAAGGACAATGACGACAAGAGCTTTGGAAACGGAATATGATAAGCTGAATGGACTCACTAATTACAGAACACAGCAAAACAATGGCCACCAGGCTGGCTTCTTTTCTAGTAGATTTTATTGTATTAACTCAATGTTTTAATTGTTTATAATTACTGTTTGTTGTGTATTTTATTGCATTTAATTGTAGGCAACGAATATGTGCCAGCTGGAAGCCGCCCTGAGTCCCCCTCTAGGGGGTTGAGAAGGGTGGGGTAAAAATACCCGAAATCTATATATATAAAAATGCTCTGTGCATAATGAGTACCTTAAAAACAAAAGAACCAATGAACAAAATCACACCAAATTTGGCAACAAAATGTCTCACATCACAAGGAGTGACCATCACTCAAAACATTATGATTTTGTCATTTGGGAGTTGTAGTTGTTGGGATTTATAGTTCATCTACAATCAAAGAGCATTCTGAACTTCATCAGCAATGGAATTGAACCAAACTTGGCACACAGGACTCCTCTGACAAATAGAAAACACTAGAAGGGTTTAGTGGGCATTGACCTTGTGTTTGGGAGTTGTAGTTCACCTACATCTAGAGAGCACTGTGGACTCAAACAATGATGGATCTGGACCAAACTTGGCACGAATACTCAATATGCCCAAATATGATCACAAATGGAGTTTGGGGAAAATAGACCTTGACATTTGCGAGTTGTAGTTACTGGGATTTATAGTTCACCTACAATCGGAGCATTCTGAACCCCACCAACGACACAATTGGGGCAAACTTCCCACACAGAACTCCCATGACCATCAGAAAATACTTAAGGCCACCTAGTCCAACTCCCTTCAACAGGGCAAGAAAACGTAATCAAAGCCCTCCTGACAAAGAGCCATCCAGTCATAGATATAGATAGATAGATAGATGATTGATAGATAGATAGATAGATATGATTCACACACACAGAGATCTAGTATCATAGATTTGAAAGCGACCCCTAAAGAAGGACAATTATGTGTTGCGTGTTCCAGAGTAGGCAAACATCAACACTGACAAAGAAACAGCAAGAAAAACTGTTTACCCACAACCATAAAGAAATTACATATATTAGAAACCAACACTTTCTCATTAATTTATTTTCCAGATCACCAGACTGGGCCACAGCAACGCGTGGCAGGAGGGCAGCTAGTAAATAAATAAATGTGTGCATGTACAGAGACATGGGTCTCACCTGAAAGAAGTTTATGTCAACCTTTGGTAAGCGTGCCAGAGAGCCAAGCAACAACTGGCTATCCTGATAGACCTTATCGGCATCAGACGCAGCTCTGCCAGCATCAGCTTCCAATGCACTTGATAGCAGCTTTACTTCATCATATCTGAAAAAAGAGGAGAAGATGGTTTCTAAACTTAAATGTGTGAGGCTGCTTTCCCTTAGTGACTAATGTATGCAAGCACTCTGCAATTCTTGTGAACAAACTACTGAAATTTTAAGCATCCCTGACAACTTGGCAAAGTTGTCAGCTCCAGCTTCCCATGTGTGGACATGAGAGAAGCTTCCCACAGGATGGTAAAACATCCGGGCATCTCCTGGGCAACGTTCCTACAGACAGCCAGTTCTCTCACACCAGAAGTGACTTGCAATTTCTCAAGTTGCTTCTGACACAGTAAAAAATAGTGATACATAACAAACTTCATTCATGCATTAATAACTTACTAGCAGACTATCTTGAATTTTTAGATTCCTTAGGTAATAATTAGATTTAGATAAAGATTTAAGAGAAATAATATGACAAGAATAACCAAGATGAACTTTGATAGAAGAAAGCTGGAAAAGAAAAAAAGAGCAATATCGATGTTATTCACCGCTTTGAGTCGCCTGAGTGCTGAGAAAAGCGGTATATAAATAAAGTAAATAAATAAATAATGTTTATTTATACCCCACTTTTACTCTCCACAAGGAGACTCAAAGCAGTTTACATTAAAAGCATTTCAATAAAGTTTAAAATATACAAATATAAAAACATTAAAACGGAATTAAATATCAGTGGTATTTTTAAAAATCACGGTTAAAATCCATAAAACTAAATTAAATAAATAAATACATAAATAAACAAAATAAATAAAATAATAAATAAATAAAATAAATAGTATTTTATTTATTTATATAAATAAACAAAATAATATATAAATAAACAAAATAAATAAACAAAATAAATATATAAATAAACAAAATAAACAAAATAAATAAATAAAATAAAATAAATAAAATAAATAAAATAAATAAAATAAATAAAATAAATAAAATAATAAAATAAAAACAAAAAACAAAAATAAAAATGTATTCAAAGCTAAAAGCACATCACCCCCTGACACTGGTTAGAACCTATGCTTCCTTCCCAGAGAAGGAGAACAAAGAAACCAACTAATTTTTCAAAGAAGGTGAAGCAATTTCTGCAGCTAAAAAGAAAACAAAAAGTTGAGCCAAGGCAGACCAATGAAAGATACAGAGAAGTGAAACAAATGGCAGTCATTACCTAGATCCCCCCCTTTTTGAAAATCAGTTATATAAGCATTGATATCTCTTTGCTCTCAACTCTTTTTTTGTGTAATTTAATCCATTTGTGTCATCGTCTCTAAATAAATAGAAACATTACATGTTTTCTGCTGATCAGAGTGAAAAGCATCCTTAGTTTCTTTGCTCCTAGTTTCCCAGGGCTGCCCTCTGCCTCTGTGTGCCTTACAGCAAACAAAACCTCTTTCCCCATACAAAGCTTCCATCACATTAGCAGGGACTCAAATCACAATCATGTAGTTGATGAAGAGAAAAAGAGAATGTTAATCATGTAGCCCTGAAAGTGCAGGCCAAGGACCTTTGGACATACTTTTCTTGGAGCCCATGTGCAGAGTTGGCCAGTATGGTTCCTCCACTCAAATATGGCTGCAGCAATGTTAATGCCTGTTGGGAAGCATCTTCTGCGGCACGGGATGCTTGCTCAATGGTATTTGCCAGTTGCATGTGGCTGAAAGGCAAAAAGAGAATATCTAGAAATGGGGTTAAATTGTTAGGGGGCAGGGCAAAGAGAAAGACAGAGAGGTTGATTTATGTATCTGCCATCTTTCCAATCCCCTTACATTACACAACATTAAAGTCAAAACTGTTAGGTTACTGATTTTACAAGAATTGACTTGAATGTACGAGGGATATTTTTAAAGTAAGGTCCGTTTTGTTGTAGACACTAGTAGTTTGCGCGCATACCGCAAAGAGCGCGTGCATGCCTCGGGAACAACTGTGCTCAGTTTCTGCTCTGTAGCTAACCTGTAAGGTTCTGTTCTGTGCTTTAAAAATGTTTAAGACTATCAACTCACCATCTGCATGTGAGGTTCGCTCAGTGATACGGTTTTTGTCAGCAAGGAACCTGCCTGCTGCAGAAATTCATCGACAGATGTGTGAAGTGTACGGTGATACTATTATGAGTGAAAGCAAAGTGCGTAAGTAGGTACGACAATTCAAAGATGGCCGTGACAACGTCCATGATGAGGACCGCTCTGGTCGCCCTTCTTTGATTACAGACGATTTGGTTATCGGAGCAGGCGGCAAGCTTTTCTGAAAAGGGTATTTTAAAATTGGTTCAGAGGTATGATAAGTGTTTGAACAAACTTGGCAACTATGTCGAAAAATAGAGTGAAGTGTGTACTTTCTGAAAATAAATTTACTTTTTTGAAATCAACTTTCGTTGTGTACTTACGTTCCAAAGGACCTTACTTTAAAAATACCCCTTGTATTTTTTGAGTCTGCCCAGTGATTGTAAGCCACTTTGAGTCTACTATGGGAAAGATAAAGAGGGGTATAAGTAAACATCATCATCATCATCATCATCATCATCATCATACGTAATAAGAAGAAGAAGAAGAAGAAGAAGAAGAGGAATGGTGATGATAATAATAATAATGTGGGGAACTGGGACAGTTTGGGGATTCTGCTTGTGTACCGACCCACCCAACAACACAGCAGTCTCTCTGCCGTAGCTTACAGAAGTGGTCTCTAGCTTGGTGTTGGTCTCTCAGCTACTGGTAATGTTGGGGGACTTTAATATCCATGCAGAGGCCACCCTATCTAGAGCAGCTCAAGATTTTATGGTTGCCGTGATGAGCATGGGACTGTCCCAAGTGCAATCTGGACCTACCCATCAGGCGGGACAACCTTAGACCTAGTATTTGTATTGAATGGTGTAGATGTTGGTGTGGAAGAACCATTGTCATGGACCAGCCATCATCTGGTCCGTGTTAGACTTACCATTACCTCCAACCTCCACAGGAGTGGTGGACCGATTAACATGGTCCACCCCAAGAGACTTATGGATCCAGATGGACTCCTGATGTCTCTTGGGGATCTTTCTGTCATGGCGGCTGAGGAACCTGTCGAAACCCTGGTTGATTCTCTATAACACCGAGATAGTCAGGGTGATAGACATCCCCTCTCGTTGCACAGAGTTAATCTGGCTCCTTGGTTCTCTGAGGAGCTGGCATTGATGAAGTGGTCAAGATGGAGACTGGAGTGTCTTTGGTGGAGAACTTTGAGTGTCTCCAACCAAACGTGGGCTAGAGCCTCCATTAAGGCCCATTCCGCAGCTCTGAGAGCAGCCAGGAAGGCTTTTTCAATGGCCCGCATTGCGTCTACAACTAATAGACCAGCTGAGTTGTTCCAGGTTGTTGGGGAGCTCCTTCACCCCTGTGGGTGTGAGGTGCCTCTTGACAACTTGACTACTCGATGCAGTGAGTTCACGCAGACAAAGTCGCTCGGATCCGCTCCAACTTAGATGCCAACTTTAATGCAGTACCAGGTGAGGTAAATGAGGTATCTGTTAGTCTGATCTTGTTGGATTCATTTCAGCTTGTACAGTCTGATGATGTGGACAAGGTCCTTGGTATGGTGAGAGCAACCACATGCACACTAGATCCTTGCCCATCTTTGGTTTATTAAATTTGCTAGAGGTGGATTAGCTGAGTGGATCTCGAGGATTATAAATGCCTTGCTGGATCAAGGACAAATTCCATCGTGTCTAAAACAGGCAATAGTAAGACCAATTCTGAAAAAGGCATCCCTTGATTCCACAATTTTGAACAACTACCAGTCAATTTCAAATCTTCTTTGCTTGGGGAAGGTTCTGGAGCGAGTGGTTGCTTCTCAGCTCCAGGGATTCTTGGACAAAACTGATTATCTGGATGCATCGCAGTCTGGTTCAGGCCAGGTCATGGTACTGATACGACTTTGGTCACCTTGGTGGATGACCTCCGCAGAGAACTTGAAAAGGGGAGTGTGTCCCTGTTGGTTCTCCTGGATATCTCTGCGGCTTTCGATAACGATTATGGTATCCTTCTGGGATGATTCTCTGGAATGGGGATCCTTTTCGGAGAGCCACACCCAGTCAGTGAAGCTGGGGGACACCTGCTCGAATCCCTGACCTTTGACCTGTGGGGTCCCGCAAGATTCTATTCTTTCCCCCATACTTTTCAACATCTACATGAAACTGCTAAGCAAGGTTATCTGGAGTTTTGGAGTTCAGTGCTCATTTTTATTCTGTATTGACTGTTTGTCATGTATTTTACTATGTAAGCTGCCCTGAGTCCCTTTGGGGAGATCGAGGCGAGGTACAAAAAAATTAACTCACCTATTTGCTAATTCCATTGCTTCTTGGGCCAGGTTTAAAAAACTGTTTGAACCCCCAGGGATGCCTGGAGATGGAATAACCTGAAAAGAGAGAGGAAGAGTGTCAGTATTACTCTAGATAGTATTTTCATCTTTTTTTATGGTAACTAGCTAGAATAGGGCATCAGGTACTGTGTTCTGGACCATAATGAAATTAAAATAGTCTAAGACAGTGGTTCTCAACCTGTGGGTCCCCAGGTGTTTTGGCCTACAACTCCCAGAAATCCCATCCAGTTTACCAGCTGTTAGGATTTCTGGGAGTTGAAGGCCAAAACATCTAGGGACCCACAGGTTGAGAACCACTGGTCTAGGACATGAGGGGTGTAATGAATCCGTTACCTTCGCTACCTGCCTGATAGCTAAATGGAGTTGGCCTGGTGAAGGTACGGCATCCATTTTAGAGAAGGGAAACAGGGAGATGCCATCTTAGGTTAGGTTTGCCTCGAGGGGGCGTGTTCTAGTCTTGGAGGGAAAGTTAGAAGGCTAGGATTGGTTAGAAAGATGGGGGCGGAGCCTACGTGGGCTGAAGGAAAAAAGTGACTTTTAAAACTGAGGTTTGAGTTCCCAGTTTGCCAGTTGGTGTTTGGAAAGGGTGGAGGAAAGAAGCATGGGTGTTAGTGAGAGCAGTTTAGGTTTTGAAGAAGAATTTTGGGTCAGTCTTTTGTATAGTATTTAGAACAGTTATTGAGTAAATAGCTGGAATACTGTGTGGAGCAGAACCCCGTTAGTGGTCTGTTCTTTTCCTAAGGAAGTCTAGTTCAGGGTTTTGGCTAGATTCCTAAGGGGGATTTTTGGGAGTTACTTTCAGAAATTCATTTCCTGAAGTAATTTTCTGTGTTGAAACTTTTAAACTTTTAAGACTTGTAACCCAAAAGTTTTAAGATCTTTATTCAAACGCAACCACAAGGTTTTTTTATGCCAGTATTTTACTGAAACCATTAAGCATTTGTACCTGAATATTTCAAGCCTGTTCAATAAACATTCTTGTTATTTTTATCAACTTATACAGCCTCAGTGTGAATACCTTTGTGGTCAAAGTGTTATTCAAGTCAGCTTATAGCAGCCTCTAAGAAATCTATAGTGACACAGTGTGTTACTGAACAACCTCGCAATCATACCTCAGCCTGTTTATTATTAATATGGTGGCAGTGGAAATCTTTTAAAGAATCATTTTAAGTCTCTCAGTTCTAGTGGTTCCCAGTTCCTAACTTCTAAATATTCAGTTGGTTCAACAACTATTCTCCCTCTATATTTTTGGTGAGCTAGTCTGTACACCACGTGTTCGTTATAAGGGGTCCAATGCAATTTAGTGGTTTGAGCATTGGCCTATGACTGGAAACAAAGGTTGAAATTAATGATACTCGCTGGGGGACCTTTGGTAAGTCACAGTTTCTCAGCCTCAGAGGACGCCAATGGCAAAACTCCCGTTAATACTTTTTGTCAGTAAAACACTACCATAGGGCCACCATAGGTCAGAAAAACTTTGAAGGCATATAACAACAACAAGAGCAGAGAATAGAGTATATTACAGCATGCATTTGGATAGCTACTCTTGTAAAAAAAATTCTGAAGGACTCTTTGATCTACACATATTGTTCTGTAGTGTTTGTTAAGGTGGAACAGGTACAGAAACGGTATCTTTCAGCTACACTTTCTGAGTCTAATAATGATTAAGCAGCTACACAAATTCCTCTGAAATAAATTGTATTATGTCTAAATGTGCTGTTGATTGAAGAAGATACTTGCCATGCCTTCCATTTGTGCTTTGCTTTGCTCCAAATCTGTACGCGCTCTTGCCACCAGCTTCCTGGTATCTTGCACCTGGCTTTGGTATTGTCTTTCCAAAGACTGCAGTCTGTCAGTTGTCTCGTTTATCTCATCCAAACGACTCTGGTAGGTCAAACCTTGAGCCTTCATCTTTGACAGGCGGCTCCCCAAGGTCCTGTCAGAGGCTTAAATATCAAGAGACACACAAAAAAAGTTTTCACTTGGCTAGCTCAAAGCAGGTTGAATAATAATAATAATAATAATAATAATAATAATGTTCATTCGTTCAGTTGTTTCCAACTCTTTGTGACTTCATGGACCAGTCCACGCCAGAGCTCCCTGTTGGCCGTCACCACCCCCAGCTCCTTCAAGGTCAATCCAGTCACTTCCATGATGCCATCCATCCATCTTGCCCTTGGTCAGCCCCTCTTCCTTTTTCCTTCCATTTTCCCCAGCATCATACTCTAAGCTTTCCTTTCTTCTAATAATAATAATAGTAATAGTAATAGTAATAATTCATCACATGCAATAAAATCAGGGTTTCTACACATTTAAGAAATAGCTACCTATGGAGCTCATCACATGATGTGGGTTCCAAGTATTTTGCCGTTTCTGAAGTGTGTTTCCCCCCCATGCTTCCTAAGTCGATTAGCAATTTACTTCTTTGTTAATACCCCACATAGAGACATGAAAAAACAAGAAATATAATATGTGATGGGACCACGGTGGTCCATGCTCTGGTTACATCCCGTATTGACTACTGCAACGCTCTCTATGTGGGGTTGCCTCTGAAGACTGCCCGGAAGCTACAATTAGTCCAACGTTCGGCAGCCAGATTACTAACGGGAGTGGAGTACAGGGAGCGCACAACTCCTTTGTTGCACCAGCTCCACTGGCTGCCAATTAGCTTCCGAGCACAATTCAAAGTACTGGTTTTAACCTACAAAACCCTATACGGTTCCGGCCCAGTTTACCTGTCCGAATTTATTCTCCTGTATGAACCATTAAGACAATTAAGATCTTCTGGTGGGGCCCTGCTCTCGGTCCCACCACTTTCGCAGTTGCGTCTGGTGGGGACGAGAGACAGGGCCTTTTCTGTGGTGGCCCCTCGGCTATGGAACTCTCTCCCAATTGAGATCAGATCTGCCCCCTCCCTTCTGTCCTTCAGAAGGCTGGTGAAATCCTGGCTATGGAAGGAAGCATTCCCAGAGTAATGGTTGAAACCGGCTACAGAACAAGGTTATTGACCACACATACGGACTGAGTTGGACATGATTTTATCTTGGCGATTTGGCTTAATTGTAATTTTAATCAATATGTATTTTAACTCGTTATTATATGATGTTTTTGGATTGTACTATAAGCATTGAATCCTTGCTGTAAGCCGGTCTGTGTCCCTCTACGGAGGTTGAGAAGATCGGGATATAAACGAGAGATATTGACAAGCTGGAATGCATCCAGAGGAGGGTGACTATAATGATCAAGGGTCTGGAGAACAAGCCCTATGAGGAGCGGCTTAAAGAGCTGGACATGTTTAGCCTGAAGAAGAGAAGGCTGAGAGGAGACATGATAGCCATGTATCAATATGTGAGAGGAAGTCATAGGGAAGCTTCTGAAAACTCCTGACAACAAACAGAATATAGGGGGGGCGCATGGCTCGAGGGCGGTACATGTGAAAAAAATCTTGGAGTCCTCATGGACAAAAAGTTAAACATGAGTCAACAATGTGATGCGGTTGCAAAAAAAGCCAACAGGATTTCGGCCTGTCTCAATAGGAGTATTGTGTCCGCCTTGGTTAGACCACACCTGGAATATTGTGTCCAATTCTGGGCACCGCAATTGAAGAGACATATTGACAAGCTGGAATGTGTCTAGAGGAGGGTGACTAAAATGATCAAGGGTCTGGAGAACAAGCCCTATGAGGAGTGGCTTAAAGAGCTAAGCATGTTTAGCCTGAAGAAGAGAAGGCTGAGAGGAGACATGATAGCCATGTATCAATATGTGAGAGGAAGTCATAGGGAGAAGGGAGCAAGCTTGTTTTCTGCTGCGCTGGAGACTAGGATGCGGAACAATGGCTTCAAACTACAAGAAAGGAGATTCCATCTGAACATGCGGAAGAACTTCCTGACTGTGAGAGCTGTTCAGCAGTGGAACTCTCTGCTCTGGAGTGTTGTGGAGGCTTCTTCTTTGGAGGCTTTTAAACAGAGGCAGGATGGCCATCTGTCGGGGGTGCTTTGAATGCAATTTTCCTGCTTCTTGGCAGGGGGTTGGACTGGATGGCCCATGAGGTCTCTTCCAACTCTGTGATTCTATGATTCATATCTATATACCCAAGAGCATGATCCAAAGTAAACAGTAGCGGAAAAGGAAGGGTCGCTTCAAATCAAAACCAACAATTCCTACAAGAGTCATTCTATCTGCTTCCACTACTGGTGCCTAAGACCATTCTTTTACGTAGTAAGGAAAGAATGGTTTCTACATTTATCTCAAGCATTTCTTTTCTCCAACTTCCTACTTTTCAGTCCTATCAGAGTCTGAGAGACTCAAATCACCTTGTAAGTGCTGGGCTTCTCTCAGGACTTGTTGGAGCATCTCTTCAGCCTCTCGCATCTTCCTCTCTAGTTCTGCATTATCTCCTTGGTTTCCATTGGTTTTTATCTGGTGCACAAGTGTTTCAAGTCCTTGTAGTCTCTGGAGATACTGATCTACCTGGAAACAAGATATGTTATCTATGTCACAAAGCAACAGAAAACATGTGTAGATACAGTACTATGTAAAAAGGAACATTTGCGACAAAGTCAAGAGTGTTCAAGAACCTAAAAGTGAAGGGATTCAAAACTGAGGATCCTCTTCCTGATAATTTACATTGTCCGATCTCCCAGTGTTTTAAAATTTTATCCTTGCCCAGTGAAATCTTCTGTGTTTTTAATGATTTTATATTGTTGTGTCACTTTTTATATTGGTTTTGCATTTTATGTATTTTATTTTCTGGTTTTGTTATGGTTTTTTTTGTGTTATATTATGTGTACTGTACTGATGGGCATGGCCTCACCGAGTCGCACCGAGTCCCCCTGGGGGAGATGAAGAGGGGTATAAATATTATTATTATTATTATTATTATTATTGATGTATTACAGTTTGTAGTAGTTATTTTAGTTTTTGTTCTTTACAATAGCTTGAAGCAATTTACATCTGGATCCTCATAGTATCCGACACAAATACTTTACAGAACCAACTATACTTAACTTCAAGGATTTTTTTTTTTTTGTCGTGTCAGGAACGACTTGAGAAAATGGTGTTTTTGTCATTCTTCTGGGAGGCTTCTCTCATGTTCCCACATGAGGAGCTGGAGCTGATAGAGGAAGCTCATCCGCGCTCTCCCCGGATTTGAACCTGTAACCTGTCGGTCTTCAGTCCTGCCGGCACAGGGGTTTAATCCACTGTGCCACCAGGGGCTCCAAAAGTTAATGTGTCCATATCTTTAATTTCATTTATCTTTGTTTATTGAAGAAGAACTTTCTACTACATAGAAATTGTGATTTTGGAAACTGAAGTTTCGTTATATGACATTTAACAATATTTGAGTTATTATTTTTAACGTCATGTACCTATGAAGAATGTCCTGGCATATAGTTATGGTTATCTTGGAAGCTCTAAGTTCACTGTGTTGACAAAGTATTGATAAACTATCTTCTATTTATATACAGTCTCTAATTAATCGTGTGAATGTTCTCATGTTACATTCAATGTAGAATTTCTTGGAACATAGAAATTGTGATTTGCAATCTACGGTTTTTGTAATAGTTTAATCCACTGCGACACTGGGGGCTCCTTCAAGGATAATTTCATATGAGGATTCAACTATCTTTAGAATGCAGCAGTGGTGAAAATGTGGCCTAGGGACTTCATACTTTATACTATTCACTAAAGCAGTGTTTCTCAACCTGGGGGTCGGGACCCCTGGGGGGGGTCGCAAGGGGGTGTCGGAGGGGTCGCCAAAGACCATCAGGATACACAGTATTTTCTGCTGGTCATGGGAGTTCTGTGTGGGAAGTCTGGCCCAATTCTATTTTTGGTGGGGTTCAGAATGCTCTCTGATTGTAGGTGAACTATAAATCCCAGCAACTACAACTTCCAAATGTCAAGGTCTATTTTCCCCAAACTCCACCAGAGTTCACATTTGCGCATATTGAGTATCCGTGCCAAGTTTAGTCTAGATCTAACATTGTTTGAGTCCACAGTGCTTTCTGGATATAGGTGAACTACAACTCCCAAGCTCAAGGCCAATGCTCACCTACTCCTTTCATTATTTTTTGCTGGTCATGGGCATTCTATGTGGGAAGTCTGGCCCAATTCTATCATTGGTGGGGTTCAGAATGCTCTCTGATGGTAGGTGAACTATAAATCCCAGCAACTACAACTTCCAAATGTCAAGGTCTATTTTCCCCAAACTCCACCAGTGTTCACATTTGGGCATATTGAGTATTCATGCCAAGTTTAGTCTAGATCTAACATTGAGTCCACAGTGCTTTCTGGATACAGGTGAACTACAACTCCCAAGCTCAAGGCCAATGCTCACCTACTCCTTTCATTATTTTTTGCTGGTCATTGGGCATTCTGTATGCCAAGTTTGGGTCAATTCCATCTCTGGTGGAGTTCAGAATGCTCTTTGATTGTAGGTGAACTATAAATCCCAGCAACTACAACTCCCAAGGTCCAGAGAATGAAAATACATCCTGCCTATCAGATATTTACATGTCGATTCATAACAGGAGCAAAATTCCAAGTATGAAGTAGCAATGAAAATAATTTTAGGGTTGGGGGTCACCACAACATGAGGAACTATATTAAGGGGTCGCAGCCTTAGGAAGGTTGAGAATCACTGCACTAAAGTCTTTTTAATGACCTCCATATTCTTTCAAACATTCCCAATAGCACATAATCACCCGACCCCCAATTTTAGGAAAAACACACAACTGGTAAAGGCCCAGCTGAAAAAAAATAGAGCCCAAACAGCTGAAATCAGAAACTGGAAGCTATTGTCATGTGTATTTTCAGATAGCTTTTGGTGACCTGAGGTTGATTTGTTTATCACCTACACACAGCAATGTTGGGATACAGAACTAATGTGGGCTGGATGTTGGAGTGATGCATTTGGTATGAGAACATGACAAAAGCAAAAGCCAACCTGAATCTTCACTTGACTGTAGCAGGCTGGACAGAGGAGACGGTGTTCGCAGCTTCGTCCTTCGAATCCTGGCTTACAAATGCAGCTTCCATCTCTCTGACACTGCAGGGGCTCAACAGTTCCTACTGGATTACAATTGCAAGCTGCACAAGTAAGAAAAAAGGAGTTTAGTGACAGAAAAGTCCACATATACCTCTATAAGAGACAATCCTTGCTAACTCAGGACCTATTTACAGTGCCATATAAAATCCAGATTATCTCCTTTGGACTGGATTATATGGCAGAGTAGACTCATATAATCCAGTTCAAAGCAGATAATGTGGATCATCTGCTTTGATAATCTGGATTATATGGCAGTGTAGAAGGAGCCTCAGAGAGACAAGAAACACGTCTGATCTGATCCATTACATTATTTGTTCATTAATCTACTCACAAAACCTGCACCTTGAATTGGGCCTGGAAAATAATTGGCAGTCAGTGGAGCTCCTTAAACAGGAGGGTGGCAACCAACTGCTTTACAAGCTTGCAACCAACTGCTTTTCAGACCAGATTGATGTGTTAGAGCTATCTAACCATTTCAATTGTACCTAGGTCTGGACCAGGACACCTTTTTTGCCCTTAGCAAATGACAAAATAGCCAATTTCATTTACAGGTAATCTTACTTTAGTGATTAGTAGACTGGATATCTTTAAAGGTTATGGGATAGGCCATCTGCCTCATCTGATTCTGCCCTCCAACTCTTCTCTGCCTTTTCCCCATGAGACAATCACCCCAGTTTCTCTAACGGAAGGGCTGGCCATGTTTTTCATTGGGTGGCTCTCCAAACCACACATGAAAATGCAACTACCTAGAGCCAGCCATACAGGTCAAAAGTCTGTCAGATATGTAATCTTGTCTATTAGCCTTCCAGGCAAAAGATCTGGATTTCCTTGAGGAAGTGACATGACAAACATTTGATTATAATTATTCAGTCCTTAGTTGTCCCAGTGTCTGGTTCATACTAGTTTTTATAATCTAAAATGATATGTGATTCCCTGTGATGCCCTTGATTCATTTGTTCAGGATTGAGAGACTGGACGCAGAATAATGGCTTCAAACTACAAGAAAGGAGATTCCATCTGAACATTTGGAAGAACTTCCTGACTGTGAGAGCCGTTCACCAGTGGAACTCTCTGCCCGGGAGTGTGGTGGAGGCTCCTTCTTTGGAAGCTTTTAAACAGAGGCTGTCAGGGGTGCTTTGAATGCAATTTTCCTGCTTCTTGGCAGGGGGTTGGACTGGATGGCCCATGAGGTCTCTTCCAACTCTATGATTCTATGATAGTGGTTACCTCGGCATTTTTCTGCTGGGTTAGGAGACACAGGATTTCCAAAGAACCCATCCCTGCAATGGCATTCCCCTGTCAATTGGTTGCACATCAGGGAAGCATTTGGATCAGTGTTTTGACACCGACATGGTTGGCATGGCCGTACTGGACCTTGTTCACCCAAAGGGTCTCCAAAATAGCCAGAGATACAAAACTCACAGCGAACTCCTGCAGGAGAGAAGGAAAAACATGCAGATAGTCATGACCTAGCAACACTTGGATCTCACTCTATATATCCCTCGTGACGCTAGAAAACCTAACCATAGGCCTCCCAGATTTAAGAGTATGTACTGACTCTCAGGGCCGTAGCCAGAAAAAAATTTCGGGGAGGGTTGACAATTTCGGGGGGGGGGGGGGGGGTTGAAAATTTCGGGGAGGGTTGAAAATTTTGGCGGGGGGGGGGGGGCGGGTTGAAACCTGCCTCCTAGCTCACACTGAAGCAAAGAGCACAAAGAGCAGGGGGCAGAGCAACCTTCCATAGCCTGCAGCTCCACCCCTGTCAACCACCTCCACCAAGTCTGGCCTCCTTAATGAGAGCATTCAACACACACACACCCAACTTGGTTGCTGCACTACATCGGCTATTGCTGCAAGTAATGACAGTGTGAATAAATTGTCAATATTTGCTTGAGATAGTGCTTGCAGTTCTGGAGGCACTCTTAATTTTTTGCATCTCATAGACTTAGCAGCATGGGGATTGGGTTAACCAGTTAAAACTCATGAGTAAACCAGGTTTTTTTAAAAAATCTGAAACATTTCGGGGGGGGTTGAACCCCTAAAACCACCCCCTCGCTACAGGCCTGCTGACTCTTAAATACTAGTTTTAATTCTCAGCTTCAATTCCATGACTATCTCCGGCTCCTAGCTTACTACAGCAAATAATTATGTTTGATAGGAGTCAGGAGTTGGGCATGTGGATTTCATTAAGGTGCCTTTCTCTAGTGCTTCTCTCAATAATAATAATAATAATGTCAGAGGACTGAAGTTTGCCAGCGGAAGGATTGCTAGATCAGCAGACACTGTATTAAAAATGAGGACTCTGCAAGCTTTCAGTTACAACAGAAAACTACGTTTTACTAAGTACATCTACACACGTCTATTCACAAGCTACAGACAGGAACTCCAAGGCAAAAACAACAGTCTCTGAACATCTGCTTATCTGACTTCTGGTTGAGACCAGTTCCTCCCTCTTCTTCCCAGAGAACACGTTATCTCATTTCTGTCAAGGTTACAGTTTCACAGCCTCAACACAGTATTTTCTTATACACAATAGAGCAGAATAGAATCCATCTTGAATTACATAGAAGCACATTGAAAAACACACATGCATAACTAAATAATCCTGACAAATAATAAAATAATAATAATAATAAGCCATTAGAACAAATGCCATCAGAACCAGAATTGAAAAGTTGACAACAGATCCCAAATGTAGACTCTGCAAGGAAGCACATGAAACAATAGATCACATCCTCAACTGCTGCAAGAAGATTTCACAGACAGACTATAAGCAGAGGCATAACACCGTTGCTCAGATTAATGCGGGACTGCCCAGAACGTTGTCTGACAGCTCCTCCTTTATTGAAGGAGTTCCCGCAATAAAGGCCATGTCTGGACGGGCCCTTGAAGACCTGAATGTAGAAATATGAGCTTACATGAGTAAACATCTAAAAGGGGGAGGAGTGTCATTTGAAGGAAGGTATTGTGGGAGGACCTTCACTCTTTTCTCCTGAAGCTGTTTTCACTGACAGACTTTACTCAAAACCACTGGAAGCATATGTCTGAGATCCCTGGCTAGAAGAAAAGACCTAAAAAAGATGAAACAATTTGCTAGTGGTAGTAGGAGGTCTTGCACTACTACCAGCAAATCATATCTTACTAAATGTCTAGTTTCAACGCTGATTCACATCACATAACTTTTGCTAGGCTCTTGCAATTTCTGTTGGAAATGGCAAAAAGGTAATAATTATATATCATAAAATTTAGATATTACCATCAGTGCCTGGAAGGCACTTGTTGCAAACAATTTCTCCTGTGCTCTGTCGGACCGAACAGCCATGTCCTCTTTGGCAAGGGCATGGTTGGCAGCTCTGTGGGTTCCAAGTGGGCCTGTAATAGTCAGCTGGGCAGGCAGCGTGTATGGGCTCCATGTTTTCATCTCCAGAATAACATTCTCCTAAACAAAGACAGAAAGTGGTGAAAAGAATGACAGCAGTGAAAGCAGAGTTCAATAACACATGGCTCAAAGGTTGAATTTCTCTTACGGTTCTTTGTGTACATCTAGTTACCTCTCAACAAAAGTTTGATCCAAGCACAGTCAGCCCATTGTATGCTAATCAAGGTGGTCAGTTGAAACATTCACACCTAGCTCTAGCAGACAAAAGTCCTTTGTCTCACCCTGGTCATTCCACAGATATATATATACCCTTTTTCCTAGTTCCAACAGACCTCACTACCTCTGAGGATGCTTGCCATAGATGCAGGTGAAACGTCAGGAGAGAATGCCTCTAGACCAGTGGGTCTCAACCTGGGGGTCGGGACCCCTGTGGGGGTCGTGAGGAGGTGTTAGAGGGGTCACCAAAGACCATCATAAAACATAGTATTTTCTCCTTGTCAGGGGTGTTCTGCGTGGGAAGTTTGGTCCAATTCTATCATTGGTGGGGTTCAGAATGCTATTTCATTGTGGGTGAATTGTGGTAGCAGCCAATAGTGAAAGGACCAAGGCAGAGACATCTCCAGCTCATCCTCTGTTTGGGTATCAGCCAGCACGTCAACGACTTAAATCAAGAAATAGTTTTCTAAGATCTACAGAGACACTTGCTGGAACACCTCAGCAAGCGAGAGTCCAAAAGTGGCAGGCTCAAACCCAGAACCTCAAACGATGGCTGATACCAAATGAGAGACTCCCCCCTGGGCACACAGAAGACAGGGCAACTTGGAAGGCACTGAACAGACTGCGCTCTGGCACCACGAGATGCAGAGCCAACCTTCAGAAATGGGGCTACAAAGTGGAATCCTCGACATGTGAGTGGGGAGAAGAGCAAACCACTCACCCCCTGCTGCAATGCACCCTGAGCCCTGCCACATGCACAAGGGAGGACCTTCTTGCGGCAACACCAGAGGCACTCCAAGGGGCCAGATACTGGTCAAAGGACATTTAATCAACTACCAAACTCACAAATGTTGTATTTTATCTGTTTGTTTGCTTTGTTCTGTTAGAAATGTAATATAATTGACCGGTTGATCTGATACGACAAAATAAATAAAAATAAAATTGTGGGTGAACTATGAATCCCAGCAACTACAACTCCCAAATGGCAAGGTCTATTTTCTCCAAACTCTACCAGTGTTCACATTTGGGCATATTGACTATCTGTGCCAAGTTTGATCCAGAACCATCAATGTTTGAGTCCAAGGTGTTCTATGGATGTAGATGAACTACAACTCCCAAAACTCAAGGTCAGTGTCCACCAGACTCTCCCAGTATTTCTCTTGGCCACGGGAATTCTGTGTGCCAAGTTTGATTCAATTCCATCATTGGTGGAGTTCAAAAGGCTCTTTGATTGTAGGTGAACTATAAATCCCAGCAACTCCAACATTCCCAAATTACAAAATCAATCCCCTCCAACCCCACCAGTATTCAAATTTGGGCGTATCAGGTATTTGTGCCAAATTTGGTCTAGTGACTGAAAATACATCCTGCATATCAGATATTTATATTATGATTCATAACAGCAGCAAAATTGAAAATAACGCTATGGCTGGGGGTCACCACAATGTGAGAACCTGTACTAAGGGGTCACGGCATTAGGAAGGTTGAGAACCACTGCTCTAGACCATGGCCATACAGCCCGAAAAAACCTACAACAACCCAGTGATTCTGGCCACGAAAGCCTTCGACAATACGTTCTTTGTGTAGTTGTTATTAGAACCCAAAGATCGCCAGCTTCTAAACAAAACACAAAACAGGCTTCTCCCATGGTTAAAAATAAAAATCCATAAAAATACTTATGCTATGGACTTAAAAGAAAACTTTCTAAAGATGTTTCATAGATGGTATACTACCCCAAAGAAATTAGGACTCATGTATAAAAATGCAAGTAAAACTTGTTGGAAATGCCAGGACCAGGAGGGCAGTTTCTTCCACGTGCGGTGGACTTGTAAAGAAGCCCAAAAATATTGGAAAGTGATACACGAGGAGTCCCAAAATCTACTCGGAATTACATTTGGAAGAAAACCAGAATATTATCTTCTAGGTCTTACAGACTCTGACTTAAATTTGGATCATAATAAAGATATTCTATTCACATATATCTCTACGGCGGCAAGAATTTCCTGTGCGAAGTTTTGGAAATTAAATAAAACTCCATATAAGGAAGATTAGATACGTAATTAAGAGAAATCAGAGACATGGACAAATTAACTTTTTTTTTGAAGTCGAATTCGGGAAGCCCAATAAGAAGGACAGACTGGACACTTTTTGACGTGTATGAAAAAGAAAAAAAAAATCAGAAAGATAATCTTTAGAGGTGTTTCTCCGAACAATATATATCTATAGACATATTCTTCTCTGTTATGTTTTAACTGTTCTGTTGGGCTTGGCTCCCTGTAAGCTACCCGAGTCCTTTCGGGGAGATGGAGGCAGGGCCTAAAAATAAAGTTGTTGTTATAATTATTATTATTATTAAATGTAGTAGGTGACTGGTATATGCTTCTAATGCAAGCATGGGCTAACTTCAGCCCTCCAGGTGTTTAGGACTTCAATTCCCATAATTCCTAACAGCCTGTAAACTGGCTGGGATTTCCAAAACACCCAGAGGACTGAAGTTCCCATACCTTGGGAAGTCTGACTTGGCCACGGTGGTCCACGCTCTGGTTACATCCCGTTTAGATTACTGCAATGCTCTCTACGTGGGGTTGCCTCTGAAGATTGCCCGGAAGCTCCAACTAGTCCAATGAGTGGCAGCCAGATTACTAACAGGAGCGGGGTACAGGTAGCATACTACTCCTCTGTTGTGCCAGCTCCCCTTGCTGCCAATTAGCTTCCGAGCACAATTCAAAGTGCTGGTGTTAACCTATAAATCCCTAAACGACTCCGGCCCAGTTTACCTGTCCAAACGGATTCTCCCCTATGAACCATCAAGATTGTTAAGATCATCTGGAGGGGCCCTGCTCTAGGTCCCACCAGCCTCGCAAGCGCGTCGGGTGGGGACGAGGGACAGGGCCTTCTCGGTGGTTGGAACTCCCTCCCACTGGAGATTACAACTGCCCTTTCTCTCCTGACTTTTAGAAAACAGGTGAAACCTGGCTCTGGAAACTGGCATTTCACGAGTGAGTCAATAACCCGTGGCTATATGGATGGATGGTGATGAACGATTTTATTGTGACGACTTGGCCATGATTGTATTTTTGGTATTTTAATGTGTTAGTGTATTACGGAATGTGATGTTTTTAAATGATTGCTTGAGATATTATTATTGGAAACTGGCCTAAGTCCCTCCACGGAGGTGAGAAGACCGGTATACAAAAGTTCTAAATAAATAAAATAACTTTGATTGAATGCTTCTAATGGCGAAAACAGATATTGGGAGCTAACACTTGACAACATTATTTTCTGTGTCCCATAGAGGGCAGGAGAGCTCTTTTACTGTAAAAAAAAAAAAAAAAGATAATAAGGAATAGGTCTTGGGACTGTGGAGTGGCCGTCCTAAGTGGAATAGACATAGCTTAACATGTCTGCTTGATTGAAACAAACCTTCTTCCTCAAAAAAGGAGAACATGTACTGATTGAATGAAAATCTGCCTGCATGGGCATTACTTTGTTCATAAAGTAGGAGGAAAGTGATGTCATTCCCAAGTATCCCTCATAGAATCCTGGTTAGTAGGCCTGGGTAACAACGCAAAAATTTGTTTCTAAAATCGATTTGTATTTGGGGGGTTTTTTTGTTTCGATATTTAAAATAATTACAAAATTTTCCCTTTAAAAAGTTCGGTATTTACGAAATTTCGTTAATATTTACAAAACATTTTGTAAAGATGGCGCCCTTTTTTTCCAATATTTTTTCAATATTTTTCCAATATTTTTTAATTTAATTATTAATTTAGTAGAATAGGGAGGAGAAATTATTATTAAGGAGGGAAGGCAGGCACTCACTCTGGCGGGCCCTCAAGCGCTGCCACCGAGTCGGGTCCGGCTCCTCCGAAGCAATGCGAAATTGGGAGAAGGGCTCCCAAAAGGCCATCTAGCCCAGCCCTCCGCTAAGGAATTGGGAGAACGAAGCACAGCCCTCCGCTAAGGAATTGGGAGAACGAAGCACACCCACCGCAAAGGTGAGGAAGGAGGGACGGGCCGCCTTCCCGCTGAGGGTCGCTCGCCCTCTCGCTCGCTTGCTCAGCCGGCGCCTTCCCCGCCCTCTCCTCCTCCTCCTCCTCCTCTTTCAGCTCTGCCTCTGACTGGCTAAGGAGAGGAGAGAGAGGAGAGCTCCCAGCAAGCATCTAGCCAAGCCATCTTACGTATTTCCGAAATGGACGGAAATACAAAAATTTTTGGCGCATGCCGTTTCGATATTTAAAAACACTTCCGGGTTTAAAAATAAGTTTTGTAATCGTTTTGTAATTGCTAAAATTAACGAATATTTAACGAATTACAAAATTAACGAACGAAACCGCCCAGGCCTACTGGTTAGACAATCTAGTAACAGTTTGAAGATTCACTGACTTTCTTAGTGAGTTGCCCGCACTATTAAAAACACCCGAATAACCAGAACAATAGGTTCCCTGTGAATTTCCATACCTGTGTCTGGGTCGCAGAGTCCTCCTCCCTGGCAACTGCACAGCACACAGTTGCCGAGAGCTTCACGTCTAGCAAACTCCTCTCTCTTGTATCCTGGAGCACATTTCTCACAGAATTGCCCTTGATATCCAGTCGGGCACACACATTGTTCCACCCAGGGTGCTGGTGTACCAGGTCCTGGCCGTGCCGAAACCAAATTGACGTTACTGAGGTAGCCTGTGGCTGAAAAATAGACACATAGAATGCACATTGCAGTGAATGCTTGAGAAATTAACATGATTAGTACCATTAATCCCAACTGCAAAATTTATAACAGGAACAGTTGTTTGAGCAGCAGGCCTAGCAATGACAGATCAGCTCATTTCTGGTTCATGTTCGTTCAGTCGTCTCCGACTCTTCGTGACCTCATGGACCAGCCCACGCCAGAGCTCCCTGTCGGCTGTCACCACCCCCAGCTCCTTCAAGGTCAGTCCAGTCACTTCAAGGATGCCATCCATCCATCTTGCCCTTGGTCAGGCTCTCTTCCTTTTACCTTCCATTTTCCCCAGCATAATTGTCTTCACTAGGCTTTGCTGTCTCCTCATGATGTGGCCAAAGTACTTCAACTTTGTCTCTTTGTCTCTGGTTCATGTTACTTTCATACAAATTCATTTGACAGCCTGTCCCATGCTGTTTCTAAATGATTCTGCCACTTTTCTAAAATTCACATCTTAGGATTGATTGCACTTAGTCATTATGAACTGAACCCAGCACTTTATTTGCTCAGCCATGATAGCTATTAATCGTTTTGGTTCGTGCTCTTACCTACAAGAAGCACTGCCTGAACATCAAGCAAAAAGTGGGTGCTAGAAACAATATCATACGAAAGCTGACTGGCACAACCTGGGGATCACAACCAGATACAGTGAAGACATCTGCCCTTGCGCTGTGCTACTCTGCTGCTGAGTATGCATGCCCAGTGTGGAACACATCTCACCACACTAAAACACTGGATGTGGCTCTTAATGACACATGCCGCATTATCACGGGGTGTCTGCGCCCTACACCAGTGGAGAAATTACACTGCTTAGCCGGTATTGCACCACCTGACATCCGCCGGGAAGTAGCAGCCAATAGTGAAAGGACCAAGGCAGAGACATCTCCAGCTCATCCTCTGTTTGGGTATCAGCCAGCATGTCGACTTAAATCTAGAAATAGTTTTCTAAGATCTACAGAGACACTCACTGGAACACCTCAGCAAGCAAGAGTCCAAAAGTGGCAGGCTCAAACCCAGAACCTGAACCAATGGCTGATACCAAATGAGAGACTCCCCTCTGGGAACACAGAGGACTGGGCGACTTGGAAGGCACTGAACAGACTGCGCTCTGGCATCACGAGATGCAGAGCCAACCTTCAGAGATGGGGCTACAAAGTGGAATCCTCGATATGCGAATGTGGAGAGGAGCAAACCACTGACCACCTGCTGCAATGCAACCACATGCACAATGGAGGACCTTCTTGCAGCCGCACCAGAAGCACTCCAAGTGGCCAGATATTGGTCAAAGGACATTTAACCAACTACCAAACTCACAAATGCTGTATTTTATCTGTTTGTTTGTTTGTTTGCTTTGTTCTGTTAGAAATGTAATATAATTGACTGGTTGATCTGACACGACAAATAAATAAATCATTTTTACAGTGTTGCCTGATTTTATGTTTATTGATGTTTGATATTGCTTGTTTTTTGATGCTCATTTTAACCTTTGTAAGCTGCCCCAAGTCCCTTCGGGGAGATGGAGGTGGGGTATAAAAATAAAGTAATTGTTATGATTATAATTTTAAACAAAAAAAGATGACGCCACAGCAGACTTTTGCTGTGTGCACTGTTGCATAGTATTGGTGCAATGTAACTCCACATGCAGATATTTACATTAATCTGGGAAGATTTTTTTATTTATCTAAAACATTTGTTTTCTGCCCTTCTCACCCCACAGGGGACTCAGGGCGGAGCACAACACATATACGGCAAACATTCAATGCCGGGACCAAAAACCATAAATATAAGCTTTTAAACAGAGGCTGGATGACCATCTGTCGGGGGTGCTTTGAATGCAATATTCCTGCGTCTTGGCAGGGGGTTGGACTGGATGGCCCATGAGGTCGCTTCCAACTCTATGATTCTATGATTCTATATACAAACATTAAAATAACTTATATTCAGATTAAAAGTTGCTTACAAACCATCTCAGGATACTGAATTGCAGTCAGGGATTCCTCAATGTAGAGGCCAATACAACAAAACCTCCCCTCA
This sequence comes from Anolis sagrei, assembly GCF_037176765.1. Lineage (NCBI taxonomy): Eukaryota > Metazoa > Chordata > Lepidosauria > Squamata > Anolidae > Anolis > Anolis sagrei. Next base: position 122,790,906 of record NC_090024.1, read on the forward strand.
AATATTCATTCCCTATTACCAATGTCCCCATAGTCACTATTCCAATATGAAACCACGGGCATGTCTGGGTGAACTATATATCCTAAAATATAGTCTCAATTTCTTTAGACCATGATAAGTTGGACAAGAATTCTCCACGTGACCTTTGTTTGTTATTTAAAAATTGTACCAAAATCTTCTGGGCCATACGGAGATTTCTCTGGCAGACACACAAAGGTTCCTCAGAAAGCAAGTCAGTATATAAAATGCTCCTTAAGGATAAACATTTCTGGAACAAGAATCCAAAAGCGGACACTGAATATCTACTTTTTCAGTGAGTATTTATATTGTTTGATAGCACTGTTAAGAACTTGTAAGAACCCTTCTGAGATTAAAATAATTGAAGTTAATACTTTTTTTAAAAAAAAATTGCATACAATCAGCAAGCAAGAGTCTAGAAATGGCAGGTTAAAACCCAGAACCTCAATCAGTGGCTGATACTAAATGAGAAACTCTCTCCTGGGCACACAGAAAACTGGGCAACTTGGAAGGCGCTGAACAGACTGCGCTTTGGCACCACAAGATGCAGAGCCAACCTTAAGAAATGTGGCCACAAAGTGGAGTTCATGACATGCGAAAGTGGAGAAGACCAAACCACAGACCACCTGTTACAATGCAGTCTGAGCCCTGCCACATGCACAACGAAGGACCTTCTTAGAGCGACAACAGAGGCACTCCAAGTGGCCAGCTTCTGGTCAAAGAAAATTCAGCATAATGCCAAATTTTTGACTTTGTTTGTGGTTTTTCTATATGTTATAACTGTATTGTCAATTTGCTTCTGACACGATAAATAAAATAAATAATAGGGCTGGGCGGTTTCGTTTCGTAATTTCATAATTCGTTAAAAATTTGTTATTTTTTTGGTTACGAAGCGATAACAAACCATTCAGGAGCATCTAAAAAACGAAACGAATTTTTCAATTCGTTTCGTAATTGCTTCGTATTTGTTTCGTATTCGTTTCGAAATCGTTTCGAAATCATTTCGTTATTATTCCCGCATGTCTGGGGCAAGTTTTATAGCTGTTGTTTGTTTAATCAGTGAAAAAAAATTATAAATATCATACCAACAGTCAACAACAGAGGGAGAGGGAAGCTTCAGAAGTTCCCCCTGTCCCATTTGGAGGTTTTTTAGCGTATTGCGTGGTCGCGTCCGCCATTAACGAATCAATTCGTATTCGTTTCGTATTGCTTCGTAATTTTACGAAATTTCGTAAATATCGAACTTTTTTAAAGAAAAATTTCGGAATTCTTTTAAATATCGAAACGAAAAAAACCCCAAAAAACGAATCGAGTTTAGAAACAAATTTTTCCGTGGTTGCCCAGCCCTAATAAATAACACAATCAATTTTTAAACCATGTTCTACCATCCTAATTCCAAACTCACTGTCTCCAAAAGTAGCTCTGATTCGAAGAGTTGTCAAGTTCCCAATTAACTGGTGATATTCTGTTTTACTCAGCCTAGGATTCCAGTTACTGCTTGGGTGCTCATCCAACCTGGAGATCAGAGAAGTAGAAATAAATTGAGGTCATGTGAAAAAATATCTATGCAGCTATACTTAAGTACAACATTTCCCTTTGCATGGATACCTACGAATGATTTTTTTTTAAAAAAATGAAAAACAGCTATCTATAGATGTTTTACTACTAACAATGGTAAAAGGGTAAAATTTCTAGGAAGAAAAGGCTACCCTTCAAGTGTGTTAGAGCACAAAGACATAAACAAAAGATACCATTCTTCGGTGATCCAATGACAAGGGTAGTCATAATAGTAATAATAATAATAATAATAATAATAATAATATCATATGATGGTCCAATTCCACCTAGAGAAAGGAGGTGGTGGCCAATGGACAAAATAATAATAATAATAATAATAATAATAATAATAATAATAATCTTTATTTATATACCACTCTATCTCCCCGAGGGGACTCAGAGGGGTTCCCAGGTAACATCACAAAACACACAAAGTAAAAAACAAGATAACCATAAGATTAACAAAACAAAATATAAGCATAAAAATTGTCACCATAACACACATATATTAAAAGTGATCCTGCCTGTTCAAGGCAATTAAAAAATTTAAAAGGCTGGGCCAAGATTTGTGCAAACCCAAAAATTCTAGGGGGCCCGGGAATTAAGTGCAATGCTATGGCAGGCAACAATAATATTAAGTACGGGTCTGTGGCTGTTCATTCCGAGGCCGATTAGAGGAAAGAATCTGGGTAACTGGTAGGAAGAATAAGGCCGCATTCGACAATGTGTAAGACTGAGTTAGAACTGGTAATTTTCAAAGGCTTGTTGAAACCACCAGGTCTTCAAGCTCTTGCGAAAGGAGGGGAGGGATGGGGCCTGTCTTATTTCCCTTGGAAGGGCGTTCCAGAGGTGGGGGGCCACCACCGAGAAGGCCTTCTCTCTCATCCCCACCAACCGTGCTTGTGATGGAGGTGGGACTGAGAGGAGGGCCTCCCCGGAAGATCTTGTGCCAGTTCATAGAAGGAGATGCAATCGTGGAGATAGGTGGGGCCCGAACCGTTTAGGGCTTTATAGGTCATGACCTGCACCTTGAATTTGGCTCAGTGACTTATCAGCAGCCAATGAAGCTGTTTTAATAGGGGTGTTGTATGCTCCCTATAGTTTACTCCAGTAAGGAGCCTGGCTGCCGCCCGTTGTACCAGATGAAACTTTTGGGCTGTTTTCAAGGGCAGCCCCATGTAGAGTGCGTTGCAATAGTCCAGTTTGGATGTAACCAAGGCGTGGACCACCCTGGCCAAGTCAGACTTCATGAGGTATGGTCGCAGCTGGCGCACAAGTTTGAGTTATGCAAATGCCCTCCCGGCCACCGCTGACACCTGAGCATCAAGTGACAGCGTTGAGTCCAGGAGGACCCCCAAGCTACGGACCTGAGCCTTCAGGGGGAGCGTAATCCCATTGGAGCCAAATGGCTGTATTGCTCCTATGCACTTTACCTTTCCCCTCATCTCAACAGTCCTTCAGGAAGTTAAATTAATGTTGACATCGGTTGGGTAGCAGAGGCCAAAAAGAATGTGGAGCAAGGCAATAGATCAAATCACTTTTTGTTTGCCTTCCCTGAGGAAAGACACTTCAAAAAGGCTGAGAACTTTTCTTCTTAAGTCAATTGACTCTTCTTTGCTAAGCAATGGTCAAAGTCACTGATTTCCACATTAACCACATTTTCGACAGCAATTTTTCTGCGGATTGTGTGCCAAGAATCCATTATTCAATGCAAAAGATTGTGGTGAGCTGCATATAGGACCTTGAATGGGCGCATATGCAATTAACAGGCTACAATTACTATAAAGGAAAATCAATAGCAGTCTTTGAGTGAAGATAGATATATTTAAGGGCTTGTGAAAAACTACCCAAATGCTACATGCTTACAAAACAAAAGCTGTCATACATATGGTTTATCCATATGTATACCATTTTTAAAAAATGGTTCAAATCTAGTATTGCTGGTGGTTCGATTCTAAAGACAATTCCGATGTTCACAGAAAAAAAAGTTCAAAACTTTTCGAAACTTCCGAATCCTTCCTTAATGGTTTGAAAGCGTTATTTCCTGTTTCATTGGGTGGTCTTTACTTTGAAAGTAGTTGTTTTACTCCAGTAGCGGGAGGGAGGGGGAGGGAGCAAAGGGAGGAAATTCATCCACTCTGGTTTAAAACAGCTTTCCAGACATGAGACAGAAGTGGGAGGAAAGGAAAGGGAGGAAATTTATCCACTCTGGTTTAAAATGGCTTCCCGGGTTTGAGACAGAAGTGGAGGGAAAGGAAAGGGAGGAAATTCATCCACTCTGGTTTAAAATGGATTCCCTGGCTTGAGACAGAAGTGGGGGGGGAGGAAATGGAGGAAATTAATCCACTCTGGTTTAAAATGGCTTCTCTGGCTTGAGACAGAAGCAAGGGGGAGAGGAAAGGGAGGAAATTCATCCACTCTGGTTTAAAACGGCTTCCCAGGCTTGAGACAGAAGTGGGGGGGAGAGGAAATGGAGGAAATTAATTCACTCTGGTTTAAAATGGCTTCTCTGGCTTGAGACAGAAGTAAGGGGGAGAGGAAAGGGAGGAAATTCATTCACTCTGGTTTAAAACGGCTTCTCTGGCTTGAGCCAAGGCCAGGGACCAGAAGTGGGGAAAACCTGAATCATTTCCGACTCACACTGCTTTGTGACAGAAATGGTGGAAAAAGCTTCGGAAGGGCAAAGAGACTTCCCATTTCCTTAAAAACATCAAAATCATTCCAAAAAGCAATTATTTCCGAATTTATTCCAAATTACGACGATTCCGACTGACCCTAACCATGCCTAGTATACCACTTAGTACAGGAATTGTCAAGGGTCAGCCATCAATGTGCGTACCTACCCATGACAACTGATTCAATTACATTCCTCCCATCGTCAAGGAAGTGGCACTGTGTTATACAGACTAATGTTCCCTGGCATCCTAAGCAATTTACCTGAATGTGTATGTCTTGCTGGCTCTACAAGACAACACCCTTCCATGGGGTGCAAGAGGAGTGCTGATTTTAAAACCAGCTCCTTCCAAGACAACATCATGGTGAGAAGGGTGATGTCCAGGTCGGTTCACGCGATAATCAAAAGACAGTGTCTGTCCATAACTCAGCTGTTGGTTTCCAAGGAACTTGTCTACAAAGAAAATACGAAATAAATGACAATTCAAAATGGCACTGACAACAAAAGTGTGCTACTAGCAAGATTAATTTGATAGAGTCCATGCTATATATGTGACAATGTTCTGGCAGAAAAGATTTCAAGGAAAGCTACTAGTATCATTACACTATGTAACATTAAAAAAATCTGTTCCTAGTTTGAAAATGTTATTCCCTGTTTAATTGTGCAGTACTTACTTTGAAAGTAGATGCTATACTCCAGATTTTTTTTTTTGTTGCTGCTACACACCATATTGAATTGGTTGAGATTCTATGAGATACTAATTAAAAAACTATAATGAAATATGCTGCAGGGTGTCCCGCAAAAATGACGTTTTTGCTGTTTGATGAACTTTTCCCATGTTTTAATTATAGAGCCAATTAAGAAATCACATTTATATCCCAAGAACAAACCTATGTTACATAGTATTATCAATGGCATATATCCCACTGACATTCTTCTCCCACTGTTCAGCCAAAAAGATTTATTTATTGTGTCAGGAGCAAACCAAATAGTTGTATTACATTTTTTAACAAACAAACAAAACACAAAGTTTGCAAGCTTGGTAGTTGATTAAATGTCCTTTGACCAGTAGCTGGCCACTTGGAGTGCCTCTGGTGTTGCTGTAAGAAGGTCCTCCACTGTGCACGTGGCAGGGCTCAGGTTGCATTGCAGCAGGTGGCCTGTAGTTTGCTCTTCTCCACACTCGCATGTTGTGGATTCCACTTGGTAGCCCTATTTCTTAAGGTTGGCTCTGCATCTCGTGGTGCCAGAGCGCAGTCTGTTCAGCACCTTCCAAATTGCCCAATTTTCTGTGTGCCCAAGAGGGAGTCTCTCATTTGGTATCAGCCATTGATTGAGGTTCTGGGTTTTAGCCTGCCACTTTTGGATTCTCGCTTGCTGGGGTGTTCCAGCGAGTGTCTCTGACCATCTTAGAAAACTATTTTTTGATTTAAGTCATTGACGTGCTGGCTGATACCCAAACAGGGGATGAGCTGCCTTGGTCCTTTCACTATTGGCTGCTACTTCCCTGTGGATGTCAGGTGGTGCAATACCGGCTAAACAGTGTAATTTCTCCAGTGTTGTTGGGCGCAGACACCCCGTGATAATGCAGCATGTCTCATTAAGAGCCACATTTACTGTTTGGTCCATCTAACTTTGGTCCAAAAGCAAGGTGCTGGCTGCTGGAGTTGATGAACAACTGCACTGCATTCTGTTAGATCCTCAAAATCTGGACAAAAGAAATAGTCATAGCCAAAAAGATGATCCAAAGGAGTTCATATCAAATTCAAGATCTTCCAAATTTAATTTCAGTTCATTTTTAGCATGCCTACAGATCCTGGCCTAACCTACCTTTCACGATTCTACATCTGAATCCGGCAAAGAGGGCAGAATTGAGTGGGAAAAACATACTTTGCATACAAAGGATACGATTTTAGGGTCATGGGATTTCTGGATACGGAAATATTACTGTTTGAAATCCAAGCAGGGAACCTTTGGTCTACAAGTAAATTTGGCCAATGAGGCTACATCCTGGGCCATGAATTTCTGAAAAGCTAGAAGCATGTGATAATTCTATTTTATCCAATTTGTCATTGATCCACTTCTTTGGACTTCGCGCAAATCTACCATTTGCCAAAATATACGATTGTGTGCTTTTCTTTTCCATTTTTGGTTCATCCCATCGAGTAAGAGGTCTGCCCACAGGTCTCTTGGTATCCAATTTGCTAGTCAGCATGTCCATTGGTTGTCTTTTGTTTGTGCTATATGTCCTGCCCATCTTCTTTTTGCCTCACAGATTTCATTGACCACGTCACGTACTCCAGTTCTTTGATGCAGCTCTTTATTGCTGACTTTATCTCTTATTGTCATGCCACACATCCTTCTTTCCATTGCTCTCTGAGTCACCGCCAGTTTTTCCTCCTCTAACTTTGTTGTTGCCCATGTTTCTGATGCGTATAACATTGCCAGTAAAACTGTAGTGTTGGCAGCTTATCATCTGTTAGCATTGTCCAGTTTTGATTAAAAGCTGTCCAAGTAGCCTTATGTCTTCTTACCCATTTTCCATTTTTCAGTTTATTCGATTGTACTTGCTGTCATACACACACACACACTAGCCATCCCCTGCCATGCATTGCTGTGGCCCAGTCTGTGTATATGTGTCTTGTGTGTGTATATATTTATATATGTGGGTATATATGTGTATATATGTGGTTTTGCACATGTGTTGTAATGTATTTTTTGTTTTTTGGCTTTTAAAGTTTCCTTTGAAGACTGCTCGGAAGCTTCAAATGGTTCAGCGTTCAGCAGCCAGGTTGCTAACAGGAGCGGCACTCAGGGAGCATACAACTCCTCTGTTGCGCCAGCTCCACTGGCTGCCAGTTTGCTACCAGGCACAATTCAAAGTGCTGGCATTAGCCTAAAAGGTCCTAAACGGTTTTGGCCCTACTTACCTCTCCGAACGCATCTCCTCCTATGAACTGACTAGGACACTAAGATCATCAGGGGAGGCCATGCTCTCTGTCCCGCCTGCATCACAGGCGCACTTGGCGGGGATGAGAGACAGGGCCTTCTCAGTGGTGGGCCCTCGGCTGTGGAACGCCCTGCCTGCAGATATCAGATCAGCCCCCTCCCTGCTGGCATTTTGGAGGAAAGTGAAAACCTGGCTGTTTGAACAAGCATTTGATTAAACAGTGTAATTGAACATAGGGATGGAATAATGGATGATGAGACTGGATTCTGATTTTACTGTTGAGGCGCTAATGATTGTTATTCTGATGTTAATGATTTATGTTACAATTGTTTTTAATTGCCCTATACTTGTCTCGTGATGCTTTGTATCGATGTTGTTCACCACTTTGAGTCACCTGAGGGCTGAGAAAAGCGGTATATTAATAAAGTAAATAAATAAATTATGCTGTGTTTTTATGAGTGATGGTAACTTGTTGACCTGATAGGTGTATTGTGTCCAAATTTGGTGTCAATTTGTCCAGTGGTTTTTGAGTTATGTTAATCCCACAAATTAACATTACATACACACACACACACACACACACACACACACACACACATCTTCTTCAGTTTCATCTCTATTTATAAAGATGCAGCCCTGGACACACTGCCCATTTTAAATCCATTTCATTTTCTTCAATTTCATTTCCAGTCCTACTGATTTTGAGAGTTGAACTAATTATTGAAGATCATGTTGTGATAATATTAGAATAGATTAAGGATACAAATAGACTATCAGATCGTCCTCTGTATTGCCACCCTTCTGTAGAGTATGAATATACATACCTGGCGCCACAAAATAGATAGGACCTGATCTTCTTTTTGCCACATAAACTTCCTTATGGTAGGGAGACCAATGGAGCTGAAAAGGGGACCCATTTCCATGAGCTTGCCAGCCTTCATCTCCTGGAATACAAGAAAATCACAGTTTATTGAAAAAGCTTGGATATCAAATTGACACTCACTGACTCAGGAAATGTGACTGTGACACTTCTTATTTTACGTAGGTAAAAGAAAACTGCATATGAAGAAAGAATGATGCATGGTAAACAGTCACATTCCTATGTTTAAGGACCAAATAATCCCGTAGATGTGGGGCTACATGACCTTCCAGTGGGATGCAGTGGTTAGAAAGCTGGGTTAGGAATTCGGAATTCTAGGTCCAGGTTCCCAACAAGGCATGAAACCTACTGGATGACCTTGAGCCATTAATTAACAGTGTGACCTAACTTAGATGTTGTAGGAATAAAGTGGGGAGCAGAAATTTATTTATTTATTTATTTATTTATTTATTTATTTCGGATATGTATAGCCCGCCCTTCTCAACCCCTGGAGCGGGGGGGGGGGGGGGGGGACTCAGGGTGGCTTCTAGCCGGCACATGTTCGATGCCTACAATTCAACACAATAAAATACACAACAAAAACAGTAATTATAAATAGTTAAAAACATTGAGTTAATACAATAAAATCTACTAGAAAAGAAAGCCAGTCTGGTGGCTGTAGAGACTCCATTCAGCTTGTCAAATAATCCGTTTCCATAACTATTGTCGTCATTAGAATAATAGAATCATAGAATCAAAGAGTTGGAAGAGACCTCATGGGCCATCCAGTCCAACCCCCTGCCAAGAAGCAGGAATACTGCATTCAAATCACCCCTGACAGATGGCCATCCAGCCTCTGCTTAAAAGCTTCCAAAGAAGGAGCCTCCACCACACTCCGGGGCAGAGAGTTCCACTGCTGAACGGCTCTCACAACTGTCCTCGTCAAGTCTGCAAGATTACCCAAAGGCTTGATCCCACATCCACATTTTTAATTTCCTTCTAAAGGAGAAAAGCATAAATATGGTCTTAAACTTATTGGAGGGGACAACAACACAGATTTAAATAATAAATAAACATTACAATCAGCAGCGTGCCATTTTTTATTGTGTTGATTGTGTTGATCCTAATGTGAAACATCTATTATTTATTCATTTACTGTATTTGTATACCGCCTTTCTCAGCCAATCGGTGACTCAAGGCGGTTTCCAACAAATCAGTACACATAAAACATAGTATAAATTAAGACATTAAACAGTATAAAACATCACAAGAGCAACAAAAACAACGTCATTTGTGTCTCCTTATTATCAAGCTTTGTCCAGTTCCATTCTCAAATCATTCGATTTCCTATAATAGCTACTCTGCATCTGTGAACGCTTGCTTGAACAGTCATGTTTTTACTTGCCTACAAAACATTAAGAATCAGGGAGCAGATCTGATCACCCTAGGCAGGGTGTTCCATAGCCGAGGGGCCACCGCTGAGAAGGCCCTGTCTCTTTTTTCTGCTAGTTATCTGTCAAGATGGGTATGTTGATGGCAGCTGCAGGTGACCTTGAGCAGCAATTTCAATGAAATTGTGAATTTTTTAAAAAAAACAACACATTGTTAACAGTTACTTGTCAGAGCAGGTTTCTCAGTGGCAAATAGCAGAGATCAAAGATTGCCATTTGATCTACCAATAGTAGCCATAACATGAAATCTAGATTTTAAAAAGACACACATTCTCACCAAAGGAAAGTTGGACACTATATGGTCAATCTAACTCAGTCATTCTATTATGCAAGCTTATGATGTTTGGTATTGGCAACTGGAATTGCAACATATTCAGCACAACACCTAAAATATTGCTCATGCAAAAGAAAATGCAGATGACAGTGACATTCTTACCTTGTTGGAAAGAAGAGGCAATCTTATGCACACTATAGTTTTTTGCACTAGTACATGTAGTTGAGTGTCCAGAACAGAAGCATTGAGAGCAGCCTTCTGGATTTCCTGCATTGAGGTTATAATAGCCCTGCTTGCAACTGTGTGAAAGGCAAAATCAATACATCATGTGGTTGCTTTCTTGTGAGCTCATATATACAACAAAAGGTGGTGATCATGACATATCTCATTACGATTCCAGATACCTCAATCGCAACACATATTTGAAAGGACAATGGAATACCTAACTTGAGAATTTATTTCCACCAGGTAGCAAAAATATGATTAAACTAAAGTCATCCATCACTACATAATCTGGATCACCATTCTGAATAGTTGACAGCTTGGTATGTTTCCCTTTGCTAGACAGACAGTCCCTCATGTTTCTCAAAGTCCATGTGTTGAGATCCTAAGAGTCGATACAATGAGCATCCTTACACTGTGTAACTCTGTGTAACTCTGCACCAACTAGAATGTGTCAAGGGGATAGCGACTAAAATAATCAAACCAAGCCATATGAAGCAAGAATGAAGAAGATTGGACTAAATGGCCATTAGAGCCCCCTTCCACTTCTATTATTATTATTATTATTATTATTATTATTATTATTATTAAGGCTGGATGGCCATCTGTCAGGTATGTTTTGTCCGTGCTTTCCCTGCAGAATGAAGGGGGTTGGACCAGATGGCCTTTAGAGCTCCCTTCCATGTCCCTTATATATTTCACACACAAAGAATAGGAAGAGTAGAGGGAAAAGGGTGGGAAAGGAGGAAGAGAAAGGTAAGAAGGGGAAAGAGAATAGGAAGGGGGCAAGGAAAAGGGTGAGGAGAAAGGATGGAGAATATACAGACCCACACAAAGAGAATAGGAAGAGGGAAAAGGGTGAGGGCCCTTCCACACAGCCCTATATCCCACAATATCGGCAGAAAATCCCACAATATCTGCTTTGAATATCTGAGTCCACACTCAGATAATATGGGATTTTCTGCCTTGCTCTTCTGGGGTATAGGGCTGTGTGGAAATCCCTGAGAAAGAAGGAAGCAGAATAGATATAGATATAGACACACACACACACACACACACACATACACACACAAAGAGAATAGGAAGAGAGCAGGGGAAAAGGGTGAGAAGGAAGGAAGGTGAATATATATATATATATATATATATGGATGGCATGGACCAACTTCGGCCCTCCGTGTGTTTTGGACTTCAACTCCCACAATTCCAATCAGCCAGTAGGAAGTCCAAAATACCCGGAGGGCCAAAATTTGTTCATCCCCCCATATCTACCTACCTACCTATCTATCTATCTATCTATTCAGTAATTGGGGGGGGGGGGGGGCTAAAATATTGTTTGCTTACACTTGAAAATTACCTAGGGCCGGCTCTGAGTGGAAGCTCCTTGTTTGGAGGCTTTTAAATAGAGGCTGGGTGGCCATCTGTCAGGGTGCTTTGATTGTGCTTTTCCTGCATGGCAGGGGGTTGGACTACATGGCCCATGTGGTCTCTTCCAACTCTATGATTCTGAGATTCTATGCACGGTGTAGCCTTCGGTTTTGGTTACTGTGCACTTCAACATTTGCAATAGAGATAGAGGAAATGGGGAAAACTAGAAATGAAGATAAAAGGGACAGAGCGCTAGAAGATTTCTTTTTAGAATTATAGAATCATAGAGTTGGAAGAGACCTCATGGACCATCCAGTCCAACCCCCTGCCAAGAAGCAGGAATATTGCATTCAAATCACCCCTGACAGATGGCCATCCAGCCTCTGTTTAAAAGCTTCCAAAGAAGGAGCCTCCACCACACTCCAGGGCAGAGAGTTCCACTGCTGAACGGCTCTCACAGTCAGGAAGTTCTTCCTCATGTTCAGATGGAATCTCCTCTCTTGTAGTTTGAAGCCATTGTTCCGCGTCCTAGTCTCCAAGGAAGCAGAAAACAAGCTTGCTCCCTCCTCCCTGTGGCTTCCTTTCACATATTTATACATGGCTATCATATCTCCTCCCAGCCTTCTCTTCTTCAGGCTAAACATGCCCAGCTCCTTAAGCCGCTCCTCATAGGGCTTGTTCTCCAGACCCTTAATCATTTTAGTTGCCCTTCTCTGGACACATTCCAGCTTCTGGAAGTTCTGCTCTGCCTTAATCAGACATGTTTGGGCCTCATTGCCAAACATTTTGAAAACTCCAAATTTTACTCAGTGGAAACAGATATTTTGGCATCACATTCATAATTCGATCCTTGCACACTTAATGTGACTCACATTGTCCTGATGAATGACAAGTCAGAAAGAAATTATGCTCTTTGAAAGCAAAAAAAAACCCAAAATCCTATAGCTCACTAAATGAATTCTTTAAACAATTCTTTCACCATATAGAATTTTATACAGGTACCTGTTGCATTGTTCTCCTGTAACTGCTGTTTTGCAAATGCAGCGTCCTGACACGCATTCCCCCGTGCTTCCATCTGGATCACAATTACAGCGGGAAATCCTATGACAAACGATGAAAATGTTCAAATTAAGCTTTATACTCAACATGGAAACATGTATGCAATTCAATAAAGAAAGACACAGGTGGTGCTACGTGTTACCCCCCACCCCCACCCCCACCCCTTGAGACAACTTAGTGATATGTTGCTATTGTATACTAAAAAATGGCTAGAGTTAACCACTAATTTGCTTAACTTCTAACACTTTAATAATGTAAGAGCATTAGCCTCCTAACCCAGCCATCCATTTTGCCGCACTTGCAATTGAGCCTACGTAAGAATAATTGCATTTAGGAATCATGAGCCTCTAGCCACTTTTTGTTGTTGAACCATGACATTTGTTTATGATGTTGTCTGATTTGATCTTTTATTGTTTTTGGCTGTTTATTGTATCTCTGTGTTTGTTTTAATCTGTAATTTATTTATTTACTATTTATTTATTTACTATACTTGAATAATAATAATAATAATAATAATAATAATAAACAATTTTATTTACTGTATATATTCGAGTATAAGCCTAGTTTTTCAGCCCTTTTTTTAGGCTGAAAAAGTCCCCCTCGGCTTATACTCGAGTCAAGGTTATTTATTATTTTACTCTGTTATTATTAATATTTTATTACATTTATTATTTTACTCCATAAATTATTATTACATTTATCATTTTACTCTATTATTATACATTTATTATTTTACTGTATAATTGTTGTTATTGCTACATTCATTTTATTATTATTATTATTATTATTATTATTATTATTATTATTATCTTTATTTGTACCCCGCTAGCATCTCCCGAAGGACTCGATGTGGCTTACAAAGGCCAAGGCCTCAATACACAACATAACAATACAAAACCTAAAGCAAATTAAAAACAATTAAAGCAATATAAGCAACAAGCAATAAACAATACACTAAGACACAATAAAACTGGGCCGGGCCAGAGTAATGGGTACAGAATTAAAAGTGCGGATGTGACAGGTGGTATATAAGGATTATAGGGTAAGTGCAGTGTGCAGTGTGCGGCAATTTTAGTTCTACTAAAGTGCTTCTGGGACTTGTTATTGAAGATTCCTATTCTGGAAAGGCACATGGGAAGAGCCAGATCTTCAAGTTCTTTCTAAAGACTGCCAATGTAGAGGTCTGTCTAAGATCTTTGGGGAGGGTGTTCCAGATTCAGGGGGCCACCACAGAAAAGGCCCTGTCTCGCATCCCCACCAAACGAGCTTGGACACGGGCAGAATCACGAACAGGGCCTCTCCGGATGAACGAAGTGCACGCGTGGGTTCATAAACGGAGATTATTTTACTCTTTTTATTATTATTGTTGTTATTATTACATTTATTATGTTACTCTTTATTATAACTGGAAGGATATGTAAGCACATTAACACTGAAGAAGGTAAATAATCATTTAATCAGAGTTGGACAGTCTTATCTTAAATTACCGTTTTTGTAAATATTTAAATATATATAATCTACTGATTCCTCAATTAACGTAATTTAATTGGTATCTATTTTTATTTTGCAATTTACCAGTAGCTGCTGCATTTCCCACCCTCGGCTTATACTCGAGTCAATCTGTTTTCTCAGTTTTTTGTGGTAAAATTAGGTGCCTCGGCTTATATTTGGGTCGGCTTATACTCGAGTATATATGGTATATACTCTATCTCTCCAAGGAAACTCAGAGCGGTTCCCAGGTAACATCGCAAAACATACAAAGTAAAACAACATAACCATAAGATTAACAAAACAAAATATAAGCATAGAAATTGTCGCCATAACACACATATATTAAAAGTTATCCTGCCTGTTCAAGGCAATTTAAAAATTTAAAAGGCCGAGCTAAGATTTGTGCAAGCTCAAAAATTGTATACCGCCTTTCTCAGCCTATCGGCAACTCAAGGCAGCTTACAACAAGTCAGTGTACATAATAACAAAATACAAATTAAGCATTAAAACAACATAAAATTACAATTGAAACAATAAAACCAACATCATTATCATCAGCGTCCCCTAGTTAAAAACACTGTCCAAATTCCATTGTCAGTCATTCAATTTCCTATATCAGTTACTCTGCATTTGTAGATGCTTGCTCATATAACCATGTCTTAACTTGTCTCCAAAGTGTTAAGAGTGAGGGAACCGATCTAATCTCCTTAGGGAAGGCGTTCCATAGCTGAGGGGTCACCACAGAGAAGGCCCTGTCTCTCGTCCTTGCCAATCGTACTTGTGATGAATTCGGGATCGAGAGCAGGGCCTCCCCGGATGATCTAAAAGTCCTAGATGGTTCATAATTGCTGGGCATGTCCCTCTGTAAGCCGCCCCAAGTCTTTTCAGGGAGATTAAGGCAAGGTATAAAAATAAAATTATTATTATTATTATTATCATCATCATCATCAGAACAGGCTGCTGCCCAGAACATTGCACTTCCAGAGAATGCTGTGTGGGTTGTATTACCATATTACCATATTTTACTCCTCTCTAGCCAGCTAGTGATATGCCTTGAGAGCATTATGAACACTTACCTAGCTAAATTGTTTAGAACAGGGGTCCTCAAACTAAGGCCCGGGGGTTGAATACGGCCCTCCAAGGTCATTTACCCAGCCCTCGCTCAGGGTCAACCTACTGTATATACTCGAGTATAAGCCTAGTTTTTCAGCCCTTTTTTTAGGCTGAAAAAGTCCCCCTCAGCTTATACTTGAGTCAAGGTTATTTATTATTTTCCTCTATTATTATTTTTATTACATATATAATTTTACTCTATTATTATTACATTTATTATTCTACTCTATTATTATTACATTTATTATTTTACTCTATTATTATTATTATTATTTTTATTATTATTACATTTATTATTTTACCCTCTTTATTATTTTTGGAAGGAGACGTAAGCACATTTACATTGAAGGAGGTTAGAATAATGGGCAGTCTTATCTTAAATTTCAGTTTTATGTAAATATTTAATCTACTGATGCCTTAATTAATGTAGTTTTATTGGTATCTATTTTTATTTTGAAATTTACTAGTAGATGCTGCATTTCCCATTGTAGCGAGGGAGGGAGACTATTTCTTTATTTAAGAAAAAACTCTTTGCTCTTATAATGATTCAGTTTCTTTTATATTAGCTGGGACTTTCTGTGTGCTGTTTAACCTTTGTACAGGCAATGAGACACACTTCTGTATAACGAAGTAACACAGTTTATTTATAACTTCTAGCTCCAACGCTTGTGGTTACATTTGTGTTTTGTTGCAATCTTGAGGCTTACAGTCAGTATAATATACTTGGTTTACTTTTCTGAAATAGACTTTCAATGTTTCCCATTCACAAACATGTTACTTGCTTTACACACTCTTGACTGAAATAATATTCTGACTAAAGCACCACTGGCTTTCTTTATGTTCCTAAAACTTGAGCTCTATTTAACTAACTGTTTCTCTATATCAGTAGTCTTTAACACATCTTCATAACTGCTTATTTCTAACAAGAGTTCCTAACTCTTTTCTCTCACAGAAGTTCCTAACTGTCTCTCACAAACAGGAATCCCTAACTCTCCTCACAAACAGCAATTCCTAACTAACTCTTTTGACTCTCTAACTGCCTATTTTTTAAACTTTGGCTCCACCCCTTTGGAATGTGCAGCTCTTCTCTCTCTCCAACTGTCATTTTGGCCTAGCAACCTTTTCAAATCTTGAGCTTACACTAATCTGCATATGACCAGTCGGCTTCCATATGCAAATGAATCCAATCTCTGCTGTTGCTACCCTGTCTGTACCTATTCTTCCCTATCTGCCATATGTAAACATGGCAGATAGGGAAGAATAGAGCTATACACCAAAAATTGAACATAGAGTAGCAATTTTGCTACACCCATCCTCGGCTTATACACAAGTCAATACTTTTTCCCAGTTTTTTGTGATAAAATTAGGTGACTCGGCTTATATTCAGGTCGGCTTATACTCGAGTATATACAGTAAGTCTGAAATGACTTGAAAGCACACAGCAACAACAATCCTATCTCATCAGCCAAAAGCAGGCCCACACTTCCCACTAAAATACTAATAAGTTTATATTTGTTAAAATAGTTCTTCATTTTAATTATCGTATTGTTTTTTTGCACTACAAATAAGATATGTGCAGTGTGCATAGGAATTCATTCATGGTTTTTTTTTTCAAGTTATAATCTGGCCCTTCAACAGTTTGAGGGACTGTGACCTGGCCCTCTGTTTAAAAAGTTTGAGGACCCCTGGTTGAGAGCAAGACATTTCTATGCGACCCCAAGTTTATAGGTATATAAAATAGATATAAAAATCTAAGATTTACTGACAAGAAATCAACATTTGCAAGTTGTGCTAAACAGGCTGATTTTGCTTTTTGTCGAGTATAGCTGAAGCATCTTCTGCAGACTCCACGTAAACACTCCACAACAAATCTGAGCAAATGTCTAAAATAGCCACTATGATGTTCAGAAAACCTAGTGTTGCTTCCTAAGAACAGGATTATTTTTTAATTGAGAATTTACCAACACATAATCCTCCAGCATCTAAGAGCTCCACTTACTGTGTCTGCCCGGCAGGTAAGCAGCCAGCCTCTGAGAAGGAATGGAAATTGTGCTGGCATCTGTCACATTTATCACCTCTCACACCGGATTTGCAGTGGCATCGACCCTGGTTATCACACTGTACTCCAACAGAACCTAGGAGGAAGAAGAGGCCGTTGTATGGAAATGCAGTTTCAATTCTGATAGTTACAGAATGCATGGTTTATGAATCTTATTAGGTTACAGCATCCCAGGGGAATGTTACTTACTTAGGCGATCCCTCGTTGTCCGAGTAGGATTGTCTTCCAAGATTGGTGTACTGGCGGTGGGCTGTAGATGACTGTGAAGCTCTATTCTTGATCCGCATCTTCTCCCACAGTGAGGGCATTGGTTTCTAGGTGGAAGGTGGTCCCGGTCAGGGTTGGCTTGAAGTGCCTTCCTCTTGGCACATTTCTCTCTTTCGCCCTCCATTCATGCCTCTTCAAATTCTACAGCACTGCTGGTCACAGCTGACCTCCAGCTGGAAAGCTCAAGGGCCAGGGCTTCCCAGTTCTCAGTGTCTACGCCAGAGTTTTTAAGGTTGGCTTTGAGCCCATCATTAAATCTCTTTTCCTGTCCTACAGAACATTCCGTTTTCCGTTCTTGAGTTCAGAGTAGAGCAACTGCGTTGGGAGACGGTGGTCAGGTATCTGGACAATGTGGCCGGTCCAGCAGAGTTGTTGGCGGAGGAGCATCGCTTTAATGCTGGCGGTCTTTGCTTCTTCCAGCACGCTGATGGTTGTCCACTTGTCTTCCCAAGAGATTTGCAGGATTTTTCTGAGGCAATGCTGATGAAATCATTCCAGGAGTTGCATGTGATGTATGTAGACAGTCCAAAGGCGTATAGCAGGGTTGGGAGGACAATAGCTTTATAAACAAGCACCTTGGTATCCCTACGGATGTCCCGGTCCTCAAACACTCTCTGCTTTATTGGGAAAAAAGCTGCACTCGCAGAGCTCAAGTGGTGTTGTATTTCAGTGTCAATGTTGACTTTTGTGGAGAGGTGGCTGCCAAGGTAGCGGAAATGGAGTTGCATGTGATATCTGTAGACAGTCCACGTCTCACAGGCGTATAGCAGAGTTGGGAGGACAATAGCTGTACTCAAAGACCACTACCAGAAGATCCCTTTCCCAGAGAGACTCTGCCCCTGTGACTTGGGTCATGTAGAAACAATAGAACATGTGCTCCTTCAGTGCCCGTTCTACAGGGGTATCCGTGCCAGGTTTATCTTACCTCTGTTATGCGTATAGCAGGGTTGGGAGGACAATAGCTTTATAAATAAACACCTTGGTCTCCCTATGGATGTCCCAGTCCTCAAACACTCTGTGCTTCATTTGGAAAAAAGCTGCACTCGCAGAGCTCAGGTGTTGTTGTATTTTAGTGTCAATGTTGACTTTTGTGGAAAGGTAGCGAAAATGGTCAACATTTTCTAGTATTACACCACTAAGCTGTATCTCTGGCATTGGAGAGGGATTGGCTGGTGACTGCTGGAAGAGCACTTTGGTTTTCTCGATGTTCAATGACAGCCCGAGCTTCTTGTATGCTTCTGCGAAGGTGTTTAGAGTGGCTTGTAGGTCTTCTTCTGAATGTGCACATAGAATCATAGAATCATAGAATCAATGAGTTGGAAGAGACCTTATGTCCAACCCCCTGCCAAGAAGCAGGAATATTGCATTCAAATCACCCCTGACAGATGGCCATCCAGCCTCTGTTTAAAAGCTTCCAAAGAAGGAGCCTCCACCACACTCCGGGGCAGAGAGTTCCACTGCTGAACGGCTCTCACGGTCAGGAAGTTCTCCTCTCTTGTAGTTTGAAGCCATTGTTCCTTGTCCTACGACGTTGTCATCAGCATATTGGAGTTCTATAACCAATGTTGTTGTAACCTTGGTTTTGGCTTTCAGTCTGCTGAGGTTAAATACCATGCCATCTGTCCGATAGATGATTTCCACTCCGGTGGGAAGCTTCCCATCAACACGATGAAGTATCATAGCAATTAGATGGAAAATACGGTTGGAGCAATAACACATCCCAGGGGAATGTAGGAAAGCTGTCATAGCATAGTTATAATAAACACATCATTCCTACATGAAAAGTGGCCCTCGTAGTTCTGGGAGAGGTTGTGGCCTGAACATTGAGGCACTCTTAGGGTGGTCTTTGTCTGAAAAGCAATCTTGGAACACACACTCAGTCACACTCCCTTGCAGATTGAGATAGAGCTGGAATCTGTAACATTGCCAAAAATGAAGAGCCCGGAGAAGAGAGCTATTAAAGTTTGAAGTTGGTAAACTGCTTGATGGTACAGTTCCGAAAGGAAAGGATTTGCTTGTTCCAGACACTCAAAACTATGCCTATTCCATTTCTACAGAAACAAGTTATTTAAAATAGATCCCAAGGATCAAATGGGATATGATGTTGAACTTGCAGGGACGACAATCTTAAAATGCTTAAAATTCGTAAAATTTTGAGACTGTTTTTCTGCAGTCTCCAGCTCATCCTTTGATGAACTACACTCTTCTTTTGAATGTTTTTTCCCCTCCAGAATGCTTGTAAGTACCGTCTTCCTTATGGCATTTTTTCACATAATGTCACTCTTGAGAATACATTCAAACTACAAGAAAGGAGATTCCATCTGAACATTAGGAAGAACTTCCTAACTGTGAGAGCTGTTCAACAGTGGAACTCTCTGCCCCGGAGTGTGGTGAAGGTTCCTTTTTTGGAAGCTTTTAAACAGAGGCTGGATGGCCATCTGTCGGGGGTGCTTTGAATGCAATTTTTCTGCTTCTTGGCAGGGGGATGGACTGGATGGCCCATGAGGTCTCTTCCAACTCTTATGATTCTATGATTCCCTGGTATTTGTTATGAAGAACTTTGTTGGGCAGAGTTCTCTCCACTTTCCTGTTTCATCTAGGCTGTACAGGCATGCATGTACTTACATATTTAAACATGGTGATCATGTGTCCTTCTCTTTTGCAGGCTAAACATACCCAGCTCTTTAAGTCGCTCCTCATAGGGCTTGTTCTCCAGACCCTTGATCATTGTAGTCACCCTCCTCTGAATGTGTTTTGTTTGTCAATATCCCTTTTGAACTCTGGTACCCAGAACTGGACACAGTATTCCAAGAGGTAATTTGGGTATTTGTAATCTTACCACACTTTCCAGTCTGCTGAATTTTAGAGATTGCATTTTTTTTTATTTTAAACTTTGTCTTCTTTTCTTTCGTTCCTTTTTTACCTATACCTCAAATGGTTTTTTACAGAAATGCTTTGATATGTATCTTTTATGGAAATGCATTTTAATATGTGTGTTTGTAGAATTTTTATAGTGTTTGTGTGATTCTGACTGTGCTGTGTGACTCGCTTCGAACCATGGGGAGAGGTCGGGAAGAAATGAAATAATAATAATAATCATCATCATCATCAATACAACAGCTAGCAAAGTGATCTTGTCTGCTGTGGACTCATCTTGTTGTGTTTCAAACAACAACAACAACAACAACAACAATAATAAGAGACCATGAAAATGAACAAAATCTGGCTACCAGTATTAAAAAAAACTCTAAAACTACAACAGCAAAACAGCAGAGAGGAAACAACCAGGCACATCTTAACACCTCTCAACAAAAGATTTTCCCAGGCTCAGCCAGGCCTTCAAATGCTAATGAAGGTGGTCATGTCGCGACACAAGGAACACAGAAACATTCACACCTAGCTCCAGCAGAGAAGAGCTCTTTGCCCCACTCCAGCCATTCCACAGATATATAAACCCCTTTTTCCTAGTTCCAACAGACCTCACTACCTCTGAGGATGCTTGCCATAGATGCAGGCGAAACGTCAGGAGAGAATGCCTCTAGAACATGGCCCTATAGCCCGGAAAAACCCACAAGAACATAGTGATTCCAGCCATGAAAGCCTTCGACAATACAATAATAATAATAATAATAATAATAATAATAATGTAATACAGGTCCTTGTTTCAGTCCATTCTAATCACAAATATAAGCTCTATGTTGTCTTGAAATCCTATTTATTTTATAAAGAATCTCTCTTTTATTACATAAACATTCACATGAATGGCATCAAATGCATTGCAGAGTTTAAATTAAAGTTTTTTAGAACCACAAACAGAATCAGCTCAAGTCAACTGTAAGACAAAAAAATATATAATTTGTCTCCAGTCTTTTTCTCAGACTGCATCCCAACAAACCCAAGGGTCCAAACAGACTTTAGGGGGAATGTGAATTTCCTACAATTATGAACATTGTTGTTGTTCATTGATTCAGTCGTTTCCGACTTTTCGTGACCTCATGGACCAGCCCACGCCAGAGCTCCCTGTCGGCCGTCACCACCCCCAGCTCCTTCAAGGTCATTCCAGTCACTTCAAGGATGCCATCCATCCATCTTGCCCTTGGTCGGCCCCTCTTCCTTTTACCTTCCACTTTCCCCAGCATCATTGTCTTCTCCAGGCTTTGCTGTCTCCTCATGATGTGGCCAAAGTACTTCAGCTTTGTCTCTAGTATCCTTCTCTCCAATGAGCAGTCGGGCTTTATTTCCTGAAGTATGGACTGGTTGGATCTTCTCGCTGTCCAAGGCACTCTCATAACTTTCCTCCAGCACCACACTTCAAAAGCATCTGTCTTTCTTCGCTCAGCCTTCCCTAAGCTCTCACATCTGTAGTTGACTATGGGGAATACCATTGCTTTTACTATGTGGATCTTCGTTGCCAGTGTGATGTCTCTACTCTTCACTATTTTGTCGAGATTGGACATTAGGACATATGTTTAGTTTCTAACCATCAATGACAAAAGAAAGTATATTGAAAGTAAAATGTGTAGGTGAGAAAAATTACTTCCTCTAACAATGAACCATTTTTTATCACTTGAAGGACTCCCCTTTTGAAAATGTAATTGAACATATTGTCAAGTTTGATCCTCACTGGGAAAATGGGTACCTGCTTAAAAGGAAACTGAAGGCAATTATGGCTTCCTGACGATGCCAATTTGTATTATTAATGTGATTGTCTCAATCACAGTGGCACAGTGGGTTAAACCCCTGGCAGGACTGAAGACCGACAGGTCGCAGTTTCGAATCCGGGGAGAGGCGGATGAGCTCCCTCTATCAGCTCCAGCTCCTCATGCAGGGACATAGAATCATAGAATCATAGAATCAAAGAGTTGGAAGAGACCTCATGGGCCATCCAGTCCAACCCCCTGCCAAGAAGCAGGAATATTGCATTCAAATCACCCCTGACAAATGGCCATCCAGCCTCTGTTTAAAAGCTTCCAAAGAAGGAGCCTCCACCACACTCCGGGGCAGAGAGTTCCACTGCTGAACGGCTCTCACAGTCAGGAAGATCTTCCTAATGTTCAGATGGAATCTCCTCTCTTGTAGTTTGAAGCCATTGTTCCGCGTTCTAATCTCCAAGGAAGCAGAAAACAAGCTTGCTCCCTCCTCCCTGTGGCTTCCTCTCACATATTTATACATGGCTATCATATCTCCTCTCAGCCTTCTCTTCTTCAGGCTAAACATGCCCAGTTCCCTAAGCCGCTCCTCATAGGGCTTGTTCTCCAGACCCTTGATCATTTTAGTCGCCCTCCTCTGGACACATTCCAGCTTGTCAATATCTCTCTTGAATTGTGGTGCCCAGAATTGGACACAATATTCCAGATGTGGTCTAACCAAAGCAGAATAGAGGGGTAGCATTACTTCCCTAGATCTAGACACTATGCTCCTATTGATGCAGGCCAAAATCCCATTGGCTTTTTTTGCCGCCACATCACATTGTTGGCTCATGTTTAACTTGTTGTCCACGAGGACTCCAAGATCTTTTTCATGAGAGAAGCCTCCCACAAGGATGGTAAAACATCCAAAACATCTGGGCGTCCCCTAGGCAATGTCCTTGCAGATGGCCAATTCTCTCACACCAGAAGCGACTTGCAGTTTCTGAAGTCGCTCCTGACACGACAAAAAAAAATTCACATTTTGTGTTATATATACACCTTAAAAACATGTGGATAGCAACACAATAGCAAGCTCCAGCACCACTTCCATAGCCAATTGTTCTGCATTCAAGGTGGCTAAGGGTTCCTCCTACATTCCTGCTTACCTGTAGGGTTGCAGTTGCATGCCACACAACCATTTTGATCACGCTGCCGATAGAAGCCCTCTTTACACCGTTCGCAGTGAGGCCCCTCTGTGTTGTCAATACAATTGAGGCACACGTATCCATTTCCTGTTCGTCTGAGTAATTCAGTGTCGAACATGCACTGTCTGGATTTCCCATTGCAATCGCAAGCTGAAAACGAAAGAGAATGACTATTAGACAAAATAGACCTGCACAACATTTTTAGACCTTTGTTTGCATAATTAATTTGTCATCTGGTGTTTGAAGACTACATTCAGCTTGTATATCCAGAGTCAACCAAAACGTCATGGTATAACATGTACCTGGAGTGCCTGATACAGACTATTGGCTGGTCAGAGTCACAGGTCTCCAGACATGTTGAACTTCCTCAACAGGCTAATATGCTATATTTGAGGGGGGGAGGACTACACACCATTTCCCACCTGCAATCTGAATTAGTGTAGCATAGTCTTCCATGTTACTTGTAATTTTCACAAATTGTGTTGTGGGGCTTTCACAAGGGTTAGGCATGGGAAGTTGAAGAAGGTGCTGCCTTTCCATGACAGTGTTCAATTTCTCTATCTCTTTGTTTCATTGTTTTTCCCCCATGCATCAAATAACGATGATAGATAACAGAATGGGGTATAAGAAAGCAATACAAATCTGCTGCTACCATCTGTACCAGGAATGGGCAAACTCAGGCCCATTGGCCAGATGCAACCACTTGGGCTCTTCCCTCTGGCTCTCGTCTGCCTTGGCCTTCCTCTCAGCCTGTGAGCATGATAGCCTGTCATGGCCCCAGGTTGAGAGGAAGACCAAGGCAGAGACACAATGATGCCAAGAGCTCTCCAAAGAGCTCTTGGTAGTGGCATTTCTCCTCTGCTCATCCTTGCTTGTTACATAAAAATAAGTGCCAAGTAAATTGCCCTGGGAATAAGTTTCTACAAGGTATTACAATCATGAAGAAGGAGGAGGAGGAGGAGGAGGAGGAGGAGGAGGAGGAGGAGGACTCTGCAGGGAAGCAGATGAAACAACAACACATCCTCAGCTGCTGCAAGAAGACTGCACAGACGGACTACAAGCAGAGGCATAACACCATTGTTCAGATGATTCATTGGAACTTGTGCCACAAATACCATCTGCCTGCGACAAAGAACTGGTAGGATCACAAGCCGGAAAAAGTTACAGAAAATGAACACATCAAGCTACTCTGGGACTTCCAAATTCAGACAGACAGAGTTTTGAAGCACAATACTCCTGACCCTACGATCGTGTTGAAAAACAAAGTATGGATTGTTGATGTTGCAATCACAGGTGACAGTAGGATTGAAGAGAAACAACTGGAAAAGCTGACACAATATGAGGATTTAAAGATCGAACTGCAAAGACTCTGGCACAAGCCAGTCAAGGTGGTCCCAGTGGTGATCGGCACACTGGGTGCAGCGCCTAAAGACCTTGGCGTGCACTTAAACACAATTGGCACTGACAAAATTACCATCTGCTTATGTTATTGTTTTATTGTTTTAGTTGATTTTAATTGCTTGTATTGTTATTGTTATTGCTTGTATTGTTGTATTATGGGCTCCGCCTCATGTAAGCTGCACCGAGTCCCTTGGGGAGATGGTAGCGGGGTATAAATAAAGTTGATTGATTGATTGATCTGCCAGTTGCAGAAGGCCACCTTACTGAGATCTGCACACATTATTCGCCAATACATCACACAGTCCTAGACACAGTCCTAGACACTTGGGAAGTGTCCGACATGTGATCCAATTCAACAGCCAGCAGAGTGTCTGGTGTGGACTCATCTTGTTGTGTATCAAATAATAATAATAATAATAATAATAATAATAATAATAATAAACGTTATTTATACCCCACCACCATCTCCCCAAGGGGACTTGAGACGGCTTACATGAGGTCAAGCCCAACAATACAGCAATGTAAATTAACAACATACAATGACAGTAAAATATAAAAATTAAAGTAAAAAATAAAATACAAGAAACAATATAAATAAGCATATGAAGCAATGTAAAATCACAATAATTTAAGCACAGAAAATAAATCACAGTGGGCAGGGCCGATAGCAAGGATTAAAAGGTTTAAAAACACTGGGTGAGAAGGCAATGTATTGTATCTGGATTAAGGCATTTGCCAGGTCAGTGTAATCACAAATGAACAGATATTACAGAGTTATTAATGTGCATAAGTAGCTGATACAAAATTTGAATACATGGCAATTTTCCAGCCCAATTTTGTGGACACAACTTTTAAAGTTCTGGAGCATTTGTGAAAAGTATTGTGCCACCCTGGCCAGGGTGGTCCATGCCTTAGTCACCTCCAGATTGGACTACTGTAATGCACTCTACGTGGGGCTGCCCTTGAAGACGGCTTGGAAATTTCAGTTGGTCCAACTGGCGGTGGTCAGGATGTTAACTGGTGCTCCTTACAGGGAGAGGTCAACCCTCCTGTTTAAGGAGCTCCATTGGCTGCCATTCATTTT
The DNA here is from genome assembly GCF_037176765.1 of Anolis sagrei. Lineage (NCBI taxonomy): Eukaryota > Metazoa > Chordata > Lepidosauria > Squamata > Anolidae > Anolis > Anolis sagrei. The sequence continues at coordinate 122,816,583 of NC_090024.1, forward strand.
CCGGACCCAATTCAAGGTGCAGGTGCTTACCTACAAAGCCCTAAACGGTTTGGGACCAGCCTACCTGCGTGACCGCATTTCTGTATACGAACCCACACGATCTCTTCGATCATCTGGAGAGGCCCTGCTCGCAATCCCACCTGCATCGCAAGCGCGATTGGTGGGGACGAGGGACAGGGCCTTCTCCGTGGTAGCCCCTCGACTCTGGAACTCACTCCCTAAGGACATCAGGCATGCCCCAACACTGGCAGTCTTTAGGAGGAGCTTGAAAACATGGTTGTTCCAGTGTGCCTTCCCAGAATAAGGAAACTCCAAGCAATTTGTCCCAAATGCACTTTATTAGAGATTTAGGATCGTCTGCACGCCTCACCTATCTCCAAAATACCTATCCTATTTCACCTGGTAATGCCCAGCATTTTTAAACAGTTTTAATTATTACATTTGGCCCTGCCATAGGTTCTTTTAATGCATCGTGGTGTTATTGTTAATGTTTACTGCTTGTTTATGAGTCTATTTATTGTTGTATTGTTGTTTTTACTTATGTATTTTGGCTTGGCCTATTGTAAGCTGCACCGAGTCCTTTGGGAGATGGTAGTGGGATATAAATAAAGGATTATTATTATAATTATTATTATTATTATTACGGTTTTGCTAGACAAATTGTCCATTAACAGATAAGTCGTTAATCAACCATTTGTCTAACAAAACCATAAGACATAACAGCTAAATTTAATTTCCTACAGAAATACCACGTGGCTTATTTTAGATGCTAATTATCTTCCGAAGTCCAGATTTGCACTGAATGTTTTTTCCCCTCCAGAATGCTTGTAAGTACATGCATGCCTGTACCGCCGAGATGAAACAGAAAAGGGGAGAGAGCTCTGCCCAGGAAACATCTTCAAAACAAATACTAGCGAGAATGTATTCTTGAGAGTGACATGTCGGCCTCTTTCACATCCCAAAGAAGTCAGATGTACCAAAACCTTTTTGTTGCCTTTCCCCTAAACATGCTCTTACTCTCAAGTATGAGTCTTGGAGACCCAGAGAACAGCACCCACCAGCTGCTCAAGCTAATCCTCCAGTCGGCTGCCAACACATACGATCAGGTTCAGGCATGACACTTGCATTCCAAGCACCTGAGCGGCTCCTACGTGTCAGACCTAGGCAGGGTTTGCCACGGCTGCCAAGCCAAGTAGAGCTGATCTCATTCCCTTCAAACCTCGCTCAGCAACACCTGGAATTTAATCGGCCTGCTCCCCCAGGCAGTGCCTCCGCTCATGTGCCTGTCAGCACCGCAGCTTCATTCACTTTTTGAAACTCCCCAAGGTGCTCCTGCCAAAGCCCTCTTGTTCCTTCAGAAGTAGGTCATTTGCTGCTTCCTCAGTTGCACAGGCAAAACATGATACAAAACTCTGACGTTTCCTCCAGATCTTTTAAAAAGCCAAAATGACTAGGGTTGGCACAAAATGGAAACGAGTGAGCTGCCATCCTTATCCGTATCCACCATAGAATCATAGAGTTGGAAGAGACCTCATGGACCATACTCTTTGCCTGAGCGGATCGCTGGGGTCTTTCTTTGAGGCTCAAACCTTCTGAGTAACGGAGTCCACTTCAGGTTTAAAACAGCAAACAGGGTACTTATTAACAAAGTCCTTGTAGACTTGGCTCAGCTTATTAATGTTACCAACAGTCAATGAGTACAGATATTGAGGCAACTTTCCTCCAAAAGGTATAATGAATTGTGGAATTCTTCTACCCTAATCTTGAGCCCCAATGGTAAGAAAAAGCAGGTTTTTCTCCTATCTATAACTCAAAATCCACTTTGGAGGCAAATGCCCAATACTATCTATCTAAATACTCAATAGCTCTTCTATTGATCTATCTATAATTTCTCTAGCATAATAAACTCTATTATTATTATTATTATTATTATTATTATTATTTATTTGTACCCCGCTAGCATCTCCCAAGGGACTCGATGCGGCTTACAACAGGCCGAAGCCACAGAACAACAATACAGCAAAACAATACAAAGCAAATTAAAAACAGTTAAGCAAGTAAACAAAACAGTAACAATACATCAGACAATTATTAAAACTGGGCCGGCCAGAGTAGTGGGTACAGGATTAAAAGTGCTGATATTGTGGGAGGAATATAGGGTTATAACGTAAGTGCAGTGTGCGGTGTGCAGTGATCGTGGTTCTACTAAAGTGCATCTGGGACTTGGTGTTGAGGTTCCTAATCTGGAAAGGCACATCGGAACAGCCAGGTTTTCAAGTTCTTCCTGAAGACTGCCAGTGTGGGGGCCTGTCTAAGATCTTTCGGGAGGGCATTCCAAAGTCGGGGGGCCACTACACAAAAGGCTCTGTCTCGCGTCCCCACCAAGCGCGCTTGCGACGCAGGCAGGATCACAAGCAGGGTCTCTCCAGATGACCGGAGTGAGCGTGTAGGCTCATAGATGGAGATGCGGTCAAAGCAGGTAGGGTGGTCCCAAACCGTTCAGGGCTTTGTAAGTGATCACCTGCACCTTAAATTGGGCTCGGAAGATAAATGGCAGCCAGTGGAGCTCCTTAAACAGGAGGGTTGACCTCTCTCTGTAATGAGCCCCAGTTAACATCCTGGCTGCTGCCCGTTAGATCAGTTGGAATTTCCGAGCCGTTTTCAAGGGCAGCTCTACGTAGAACGCATTGCAGTAATCCAGTCTAGAGGTGACCAAGGCGTGAACCACCCCGGCCAGATCAGCCTTCGCGAGGTACGGTCGCAGCTGGCGCACAAGTCTCAGTTGTGCAAAAGCTCTCCCGGACACCGCTGACGCCTGAGCCTCAAGAGTAAGCGATGAGTCCAAGAGAACTCCCAAGCTGCGGACCTGTGGTTTCAGGGGGAGTGTAACCCCGTCCAACACAGGCAGCCACCCTATACCCCGATCAGGATTGCGATCAACCAGGAGGACCTCTGTCTTGTCGGGATTGATCAGCTTGTTCCTCCTCATCCAGATCGACACAGCGGCCAGGCACTCGTCCAGCACTCAAGAGGCCTCCTTGGAGTTAGGTGGAAAGGAGTAATAGAGTTGTGTATCATCTGCACAGAGGTGACATCCAACTCCAAAACTCCGGATGACCTCTCCCAGCAGTTTCATGTAGATGTTAAAAAGCATGGGAGAAAAGACAGAGCCTTGCGGGACCCCACAGGTCAAGGGCCAGGGATCCGAGCAGGCGTCTCCCAGCTTCACCAGCTGGGTTCATCCCTCCAGGAAGGACCGAAGCCACGACAGAACCGTGCCCCCGAGACCCATCCCAGCGAGACGACCCAGAAGGATACCATGATCAATGGTATCGAAAGCCGCTGAGATGTCCAAGAGAACCAACAGAGTCACACTCCCCCTGTCCAGCTCTCTACGGAGGTCATCCACCAAGGCGACCAAGGCTGTCTCGGTGCCGTGACCAGGCCTGAAACCAGACTGTGACTGATCTAGGTAGTTGATGTTATCCAAAAAGTCCTGGAGCTGAGAGGCGAGCAGGGCCTCTATCTGTATTCAATTGTTCCCTATAGCTCAATAACTCAATAAATCTATCTATCTATCTATCTATCTATCTATCTATCTATCTATCTATCTATAGGTCTCAATTACTCAATATATTTGTTTTATTTTATTTTAGTACTTGCAATGATTTCTCGGAGCTTCCTGAACAGGCCTCTAGTACATCCAATTGCTTCTTTAGAACTGAATGGGGCAGGGGAGGCTCCAAAATGGAAGTCTGACCTGGTAAAAGGGGCGGGCTCAAAAGTTACTCTCTGGGCCAATCATTGCAGAGAGCCTGCAAACTGGCCTTCCTGCCTCTGGCTGCTAACCTTTTAGGCCTTGCAAAGGCTGCAGCAGCCTGGGAGAAACACAAGGAGAGACTGTTTCCAGCAACTAAAAGGTAATGCAGAAAAAATGAAATGCAAAGATACAGAATGGGGGACAATGCCTGGCTCGAGAGCAGTAGGTGTGAAAAAGATCTTGGAGTCCTCGTGGACAACAAGTTAAACATGAGCCAACAATGTGATATGGCGGCAAAAAAAGCCAATGTGATTTTGGCCTGCATCAATAGGAGCATAGTGTCTAGATCTAAGGAAGTAATGCTACCCCTCTATTCTGCTTTGGTTAGACCACATCTGGAATATTGTGTCCAATTCTGGGCACCACAATTCAAGAGAGATATTGACAAGCTGGAATGTGTCCAGAGGAGGGCGACTAAAATGATCAAGGGTCTGGAGAACAAGCCCTATGAGGAGCGGCTTAGGGAACTGGGCATGTTTAGCCTGAAGAAGAGAAGGCTGAGAGGAGATATGATAGCCATGTATAAATATGTGAGAGGAAGCCACAGGGAGGAGGGAGCAAGCTTGTTTTCTGCTTCCTTGGAGACTAGGACGCGGAACAATGGCTTCAAACTACAAGTGAGGAAATTCCATCTGAACATTAGGAAGAACTTCCTGACTGTGAGAGCCGTTCAGCAGTGGAACTCTCTGCCCCGGAGTGTGGTGGAGGCTCCTTCTTTGGAAGCTTTTAAGCAGAGGCTGGATGGCCATCTGTCAGGGGTGATTTGAATGCAATATTCCTGCTTCTTGGCAGGGGGTTGGACTGGATGGCCCATGAAGTCTCTTCCAACCCTTTGATTCTTTGATTCTATGATTCTAATGCAAAACCCATACTCCTGGGAGACGGAACAAGTCCAACTCCCTGCCAAGAATTAGGAATATTGCATTCAAAGCACCCCTGACAGATGGCCATCCAGCCTCTGTTTAAAAGCTTCCAAAGAAGGAGCCTCCACCACACTCTGGGGCAGCGAGTTCCACTGCTGAACGGCTCTCAGTCAGGAAGTTCTTCTTAATGTTCAGATGGAATCTCCTCTCTTGTAGTTTGAAGCCATTGTTCCGCGTCCTAATCTCCAGGGAAGCAGAAAACAAGCTTGCTCCCTCCTCCCTGTGACTTCCTCTCACATATTTATACATGGCTATCATATTATTATTATTATTATTATTATTATTATTGTTAACTTTATTTGTACCCCGAAGGACTCGGTGCGGCTTACAAAGGCCAAGGCCCTCAATAAAACAACAGCATAACAAACACAACACTAAAACTCCTAAAGCAAACCAATAAACATTTAAGCAATAACAGTAAAACATCAAAAACAATAGGTCATGACACATTTAAAACTAGGGCCAGGCCAAATGTAATGAATAAATTAAAAGTGCTGGACATGACAGGTGAAATGTAAGGATTTTAGGGTAGGGTGCAGACAATCTTAAATCTCTGGTAAAGTGCGTTTGGGACATGATGCTGGGAGTTTCCTATTCTGGAAATGCACACTGCAACAGCCAGGTCTTCAAGCTCTTCCTAAAGACTGCCAACGTTGAGGCTTGTCTGATGTCCTTGGGGAGAGAGTTCCAGAGTCGGGGGGCTACCACAGTGAAGGCCCTGTCCAAACGCGCTTGTGACACACGTGGGATTGTGAGCAGGGCCTCTCCAGATGAACGGAGGGATCGCGTGGGTTCATATACGGAGATGCGGTCATGCAGGTAGGCGGGTCCCAAACCATTTAGGGCTTTGTAGGTGAGCACCTGCACCTTGAATTGGGACCAGAAAATGAACGGCAGCGAATGGAGCTCCTTAAACAGGAGGGTTGACCTCTCTCTGTAAGGAGCACCAGTTAACAACCTAGCCGCTGCCCGTTGGACCGGTTGAAATTTCCAAGCCGTTTTCAAGGGCAGCCCCACGTAGAGCCCATTACAGTAGTCCAATCATATCTCCTCTCAGCCTTCTCTTCTTCGGGCTAAACATGCCCAGCTCCTTAAGCCGCTCCTCATAGGGCTTGTTCTCCAGACCCTTGACATAGGGACCTGTCACCTCATGCCCCGCTCCATCCCGGCTTCCCCGCTGCCTCATTACATGGAGGGAAGCTTCTTAACTCCAGCTTGATCCATGTTTCCTACTGGAAAGATGGGGAGCCTCCCATTGTCTGCCACTGACGCTGGACTTAGCACGAACTCAGAGGTTCTTAGGTAGGCTTGGGCTTTGGGTCAGGGAGACTCAGAGGTTCCTAGGTAAGCTTGGGATTTGGGTCAGGGCAGGCATGTAGCTGGGGGGGGGGGGGGCTTGAGGGGCTTCAGGAGGAGCTTGAAGACGTGGTTGTTCCAGTGTGCCTTCCCGGAATAATGATCCCATAGCACTTTGTCCCTCCAAAGCACTTTGTCCCTCCAAAGCACTTTATATTTTTAGGTCTGCTCGTATGTCTTCCACAAACGCCACTATCACCTTTGCGTCCACGCCTCAGCACTATTTCCAATTTTAATTTTTTACATTTGGCCTTCCCACACTTTTAATTGTATGTTGTCTTATTGATAGTGTTATATGTTATTGTCTATGTTTTATTTTTAATTGTTTTTATTGTTGTGATTATTGCTTGTATTGTTGTGTTTGGGCTCGGCCTTATGTAAACCGCACCAACTCCCTTGGGGAGATTGTAGCGGGGTATAAATAAAGTGTTATAATATCATATTAGTAGTAGTAGTAGTATATTGCATTACATTATAATATTATCAGTTGGACCCAATATTCCAGGTGTGGTCTAACCAAGGCAGAATTAATTCCCTGGATCTAGACACTATGCTTCTATTTATGCAGGTCAAAATCCCACTGGTGTTTTTTTGCCGCCACATCACATTGTTGGCTCATGTTTAACTTGTTGTCCACGAGGACTCCAAGATCTTTTTCACACGTACTGCTCTCAAGCCAGGCATTGTCCCCCATTCTGTATCTTTCCATTTCATTTTTTCTGCCTAAGTGGAGTATCTAGTTGAACTTCATTTTGTTAGTTTTGGCCCATCTCTCTAATCTGTTCAGATCGTTTTGAATCCTTCTCCTGTCCTCTGGAGTATTGGCTATCCCTCCCAATTTGCTGTCGTCTGCAAACTTGATTATCATGCCTTCTAACCCTTCATCTAAGTCATTAATAAAGATGTTGAACAGGATTGGTCCTAGGACAGTTAATCCACTATATGCTGTAAATCAGCCTATCCCAAACGAATACTCTCTAGATATGTTGAATTATGTCCCATCGTCCCAGCTAGATTTGTTGGCTGGGAATGATGGAAGTTGTAATTCAATACAAGTTTATCAAGCTAGGGGCGGCTGCTATCATTGGCAAGCCTAACATTTGAGCCTTATTGAATCTGTGTGAGTCTTCAGTTTTACTATGAAAACCCAATGCAGCGATGGAATTGAATTCGAAATGTTCCTGCAGACATATTGTGTCCAATTCTGGGCACCACAATTGAAGAGAGATATTGACAAGCTGGAATGTGTCCAGAGGAGGGCGACAAAAATGATCAAGGGTCTGGATCATTAGGGCTTTATAGGCTAAAGCCAGCACTTTGTATTGTGTCCGGTAGCAAATTGGCAGCCAGTGAAGCTGGCACAGCAGAGGATCAAGGGTTTGGTCTCCTTAAGAGTGGCTTAAGGAGCTGGGCATGTTTAGCCTGAAGAAGAGAAGGCAGAGAGGAGATATGATAGCTATGTATAAATATTTGAGAGGAAGTCACAGGGAGGGGGGAGCAAGCTTGTTTTCTGGAGACTAGGACACGGAGCAATGGCTTCAAACTACAAGAAAGGAGATTCCATCTGGTTACATCCCGTATAGACTACTGCAACGCTCTCTACGTGGGATTGCCTCTGAAGACTGCTCAGAAGCTTCAAATGGTCCAATGCTCAGCAGCCAGGATGCTAACCGGCGCGGCACTCAGGGAGCACACAACTCCTCTGCTGTGCCAGCTTCACTGGCTCCCAATTTGCTACCGGGCACAATACAAAGTCCTGGCTTTAGCCTATAAAGCCCTAAACGGTCCTGACCCAACTTATCTGTCCGAACGCATCTCCTCCTCTGAACCAACTAGGACATTCAGGGCCTCGCTCTCAGTCCCGCCAGCATCACAAGCACGCCTGGTGGGGACGAGAGACAGGGCCTTCTCAGTTGTGGCCCCTCGGCTGTGGAACGCCCTTCCTATAGATATCAGATCGGCCCCCTCCTTATTGGCATTTCGGAGGAAAGTGAAGACCTGGCTGTTCGAACAGGCATTCGATTAGGCAGTGTAATTGATTATAGGAACATGGAATAACGGATGATGAGACTGGATTCTGATTCTATTGATGAGACGTGAAGGATTTGTCATATTGATGTTTAATTGTTGTTATGCTATTGCTTTTAAATGTTCTAATGATTTTGTAATGTGTGTATTGTAACTGTTGTTAATCGCTTTGAGTCGCCTAAGGGCTGAGAAAAGTGGTATATAAATGAAGTAAATAAATAAATAAATAAACATTAGGAGGAACTTCCTGACTGTGAGAGCTGTTCAGCAGTGGAACTCTCTGCCCCGGAGCGTGGTGGAGACTCCTTCTTTGGCAGCTTTTAAGCAGAGGCTGGATGGCCATCTGTCGGGGGTGCTTTGAATGCAATATTCCTGCTTCTTGGCAGGGGGTTGGACTGGATGGCCTATGAGGTCTCTTCCAACTCTATGATTCATGGGAAGCAACAACATTAGGAAGCAATGCGAATTTCTCTTATAAAAGCCATGCAATTACAGACATGCTTATCATGATGTAATCGCCTTCAGAAATGCTATTGACAGTTACAAAACACACACAAAAAAACCCACAGAAGATTCAAAGCATGGTTGGATGATGTCATGTAAACCAGTTGAGCTATAGGGTATGAAAATTGGTATGTGGTGCTAATTACGTGTGTCACTTAATCTGACTACTAGCAGTTCTTGCCATATAAGGTCTGTTTGCTTGGTTTGGAAAAAATGAGCTAGCTGGTTTATTTCTTACCGAGAAGGTAAACCTATTTCTAAGTGTCACTTTTTGAAGGAATGCTGAAAGTATGGTGTTAAGGAGTCACAGGACTGAATGCTCCTCCATGCAACAGAAGTCAACAGAATATACAGGTAAACTATCTACAGATCCACTAAGAAAATCCAACAAATAGGTTCTTGTGGGTTTTTTCGGGCTATAGGGCCATGTTCTAGAGGCATTTCTCCTGATGTTTCGCCTGCATCTATGGCAAGCATCCTCAGAGGTAGTGAGGTCTGTTGGAAATAGGAAAATGGGTTTATATATCTGTGGAATGACTGGGGTGGGGCAAAGAGCTCTTCCCTGCTGGAGCTAGGTGTGAATGTTTCAGCTGACCACCTTCATTAGCATTTGAAGGCCTGGCTGAGCCTGGGAAAATGTTTTGTTGAGAGGTGTTAAGATGTGCCTGGTTGTTTCCTCTCTGCTGTTTTGCAACAGAAAGGAGGAGACCATGAAAATGAACAAAATCTGGCTACCAGTATTAAAAAACTCTAAAATTACAACAGCAAAACAGCAGAGAGGAAACAACCAGGCACATCTTAACACCTCTCAACAAAACATTTTCCCAGGCTCAGCCAGGCCTTCAAATGCTAATGAAGGTGGTCAGCTGAAACATTCACACCTAGCTCCAGCAGGGAAGAGCTCTTTGCCCCACCCCAGTCATTCCACAGATATATAAACCCATTTTCCTATTTCCAACAGACCTCACTACCTCTGAGGATGCTTGCCATAGATGCAGGCGAAACGTCAGGAGAAATGCCTCTAGAACATGGCCCTATAGCCCGAATAAACCCACAAGAACCTAGTGATTCCGGCCATGAAAGCCTTCGACAAAATCCAACAAATGCTACCTTCAGCACAGGAGAAGAGGGATCCTCTCACCTTTGCAGGAGTCTACCGTATACCATGCATCTGTGGGCAAGTCTACATAGGGACCACCAAACGCAGCATTGCCCAAACACAAATCAAGGAACATGAAAGGCACTGCAGACTACTTCAACCAGAGAAGTCAGCCATAGCAGAGCACCTGATGAACCAACCTGGACACAGCATTTTATTTGAGAACACTGGACCACTCTCGCAACCACCATGTCAGACTACACAGAGAAGCCATTGAAATCCACAAGCATGTGGACAACTTCAACAGAAAGGAGGAAACCATGAAAATGAACAAAATCTGGCTACCAGTGTTAGAGACCCTTAATTGGGTCTTCTTAGGTCCACATCACGGGAACACATAAGGAAGGAGACAGTCCCAAAAAAGATAAAAAAACAAGGTTGATTTTAGTTTCTTCATGAAGAAGACGGATAGCCTGGCAGCATACGCAGATGCTACCCTTCAAGTGACTGCCGTGCCCCTCCTCTTTTTCTGCTAACTTTTATACTCAAGTAATAGGTCATGGAAAGTACTCTCTTTCCAGCCCCTCTCCCTTGACCTTTTGATGGAAAGTACTTTCTTGTACCTGCAGACTCTACGCTTAACCACAACCTTTGAACTTAACCACAACACAACTACTTCCTATGTAGGCTTGAACTTTGCATGACTTCTACATGTCACATCTTGTCTCTCAAAAATATTTTCTTCCGTGTTGCTCCTTTTCTACAGAGAAAGGGTATATTTCTCTTTTGCTGTTAATTTCATTCAAAGCCCTTTGCTTAGCATTTGCAAATTTCACTCAAAGACCCTTTCACCAGTTTTTTAAAACCTCTAATATTATTACAATAAATAGAGAACAACACTCAAACACTGGGGAACTCCAGACATGAAACAATCAGCGACAGCTAATCACCTCTCAACAAAGGATTCCCCCAGGCAATAACAAGCCACACCTAAAAACTATCAGGCCATCAAATGCTAATCAAGGTGGCCAATTGAAACATTCACACCTAGCTACAACTTCAAATATGAAGTTATTTCAACAGGAAACAAGATTGGCTCGCAACAGAATCTACTGCAGTAGAGCTTGTGGTTACTTAATGAAATTATCAGAGACTTGTTTCCTGTAGAAATATTAAGAAGAATTCATTACCTGAAGAAGGTGTTTTCATCACCAACACCGAAACAAGGAACTATACCCGGGATACCTGGTCACTGTGTAGAACTCTTCTCTGACACAACTTTGGATGCCACAAATAGTCCTTCAAAAACATCTACAAGTGACTCTTTAAACCAGGGGTCCTCAAACCATGGCCCGGGGGCCGGATGCAGCCCTCCAAGGTCATTTACCTGGCCCTCGCTCAGGGTCAACCTAAATCTGAAACGACTTGAAAGCACACAGCAACAACAACAACAACAACAATAACTATCCTATCTCATCAGCCAAAACAGGCCCACACTTCCCATTGAAATACTAATAATTTTATATTTGTTAAAAATGTTCTTCATTTAAATTATTGTATTGTTTTGGTTTTTTTTTTTTTTTTTTGCACTACAAAAAAGATGTGTGCAGTGTGCATAGGAATTCAATTTTTTTTTTCAAATTATGATCCGGCCCTCCAACGGTTTGAAGGACTGTGACCTGGCCCTCTGTTAAAAAAGTTTGAGGACCCCTGCTTTAAACCATCAGACAGACTGGACTATTATGTTTATCTAAATGAATATGGACATTTATTCATGACTAAGAGAAATTGTTCTTCTATATTGTGTTTATAAGTAATAAATCTGTCATATGACATTATACTTGAAGTTTCAACAACAATAACATAATACTTTGTGTATCTTAGTAATAGATATCTGTGTTCTATATATTGCTGACTAATTTAGATAAGCCAGAAGGCCTTACGACTGACCAGGAGTGCCTCTGTCTTGTCTGGATTTAGTTTCAATTTATTCGCCCTCATCCAGTCCATTACAGCGGCCAAGCACCGGTTCAGGACTTGAACAGCCTCTTTAGTAGCAGGTGGGAAGGAATGACAGAGTTGGACATCATCTGTGTACAAATGACACTATACCCTGAAACTCCGGATGGTCTCCCCCAATGGCTGGAATGTGTTCAGAGGAGGGCGACTAAAATGATCAAGGGTCTGGAGAACAAGCCCTATGAGGAGCGGCTTAAGGAGCTGGGCATGTTTAGCCTGAAGAAGAGAAGGCTGAGAGGAGATATGATAGCCATGTATAAATATGTGAGAGGAAGTCACAGGGAGGAGGGAGCAAGCTTGTTTTCTGCTTCCTTGGAGACTAGGACGCGGAACAATGGCTTCAAACTATAAGAGAGGAGATTCCATCTGAACATTAGGAAGAACTTCCTGACTGTGAGAGCCGTTCAGCAGTGGAACTCTCTGCCCCGGAGTGTGGTGGATGCTCTTTCTTTGGAAGCTTTTAAACAGAGGCTGAATGGCCATCTGTCAGGGGTGCTTTGAATGCAATATTCCTGCTTCTTGGCAGGGGGTTGGACTGGATGGCCCATGAGGTCTCTTCCAACTTTTTGATTCTATGATTCTAAGTCTTCCTAGGAAGGAAGTGTTTAAAAGTACAAAAGCACAAGGCACTTTCCAAGTTGTGCTGAAAATGCCCTACCTTGAAAACAACTTTCTTTTGTCTTGCTATGAAGGTGATAGGCAGCAGCTTGATTTTCGTCATGCTTTGCCAGAATATAGAAGGTAATTGATACAGGTCCATACCAAAACCGACATGTTTCTTTCCACAGGCTTCAGTGAATGGCCCCCATTCTATAAATTCTCTGTATGGTTGCTGCATAGTAATGGAATCGTGCAGTGCCACACTTGTTCAGTCTGGCGGCCTCCTCTTACATTACAAATGGGTGCAATGGGAAAGAGAATATCATGATTATGTGCCTAGCCAAAAACATCCAAAAAGCAGCTCATAAATCAAGCACATGTCCTAAATTGGTTTAATGTGTACAATTTGTGCTCAGAGAAGGGATCGGTTTTCTGGCTACAGAACAGTTTGCATTTGGCTCCTATTCAATCACAGGAAATGTAAACAGGTTATAATAAGCTTAAATATACTCACACACACTCACACACGCACAAAATGAAAACAAGGCAAGATTATGCTAAGTCTCTTATTCTGTTCCCTTGCCTGCTCTTTCCTATATTTATATACTAGCTGTACCCGCCACGCGTTGCTGTGACCAACCTTCCCTCCCTCTTTCTCTCCTTCCTTCCCTCTTTCCTTCCTTTCCTCTTTTTCTTTCCCTATTTTTCTCCTTTCTTCCATCTCCACCTGTTTCTTTCCTCCCTTTCTTTGCTCTTTGGTTACATCCTTCCTTCTCTCCTTCCTTCCTTCCTTCCTTCCTTCCTTCCTTCCTTTCTTCTCCATGTTTCGTTCCTTCTCTCCTTCCTTCCTTCCTTCCTTCCTTCCTTCCTTCCTTTCTTCTCCATGTTTCGTTCCTTCTCTCCTTCCTTCCCTCTCTTTTTCTTTTCACTTTTTTATTTTCTTCTCTCCTTCCTTGCTTCTCTACCTTTCTTTCCTTCCTTCTTTCCCTCCCTCCTTCTCTCCTTCCTTCCTTCCCCCTTTCCCTCCTTCATTCCTTCCCTCTTTCCCTCTTTCTCTCGTTACTTCTTGACTATCCCATTTAATATTGTATTTATATCTTACATAGTAAGAAGGAAAGGAATAAGGAAGGAAGGAGGGACAGGAAGGAAGGAAAAAGAAAGGGAAGGAGGGAAAGAAGGGAAGGAAAAGAAAGAAGGAGGGACAGGAAGGAAAGGAAGGAGAATGAAGGAAGAAGGAAGGAAAGGAAGGAGGGGGATGAAGAAAGGAGGGAGGGAAGGAAATGAAGGAGAAGGAAATAAAGAAAGGGGAAGAAGGAGGAAAGGAAGGGAGGGAGGAAGGTAAAGAAGGAAAGGAAGGAGGGACAGGAAGGAAGGGAAGGAGGGAAAGAAGGAAAGGAAGGAAGAAAAGGAAAGAAAGGGAGGAAGGAAAGAGAAGGAGGAAAGAAGGGAAGGAAGTGAGGAAGAGAAGGAAGTCCTTCATTCAAGCACCGTCGACCTCCCTCGCCTCCTCTTCCACCTCCTCCTCCTCCCCTTCTTCCTTGCCTGGGGACTCCGCTGCCGCCGCTGCCACTCATCCGCCCCTTCCTCTTCCAACAGGGAAAGGAGGAGGAGGAGACTGCCCTTCTGACATAGCAGGGAAAGAGAAGGGGCTCCATGCGGCAAGCCTCCACTTCCACTCCCATGGTGCCCACTCTCACTTGTGTGTGTGTGTGTGTGGCTGTGCACATGCACCTGGCTCCTCATGCTTTAATGGCGGGCTGCTTCCCCACGAGGAGGAGGGGGTGTGGCCATGGCTCTTTTTCTGGGTATGCAGTTTCTCCTTTGTGGACATGCAGTTTAGAAGTCCTTTCTGCTTCTTGTTTTTCTTGGGTGTTTTTTGAGTGAAGGACATACATTGGGTTGATAGATGTATCGTGTCCAAATTTGGTGGCAATTCCCCCAGTGGTTTTTGAGTTCTGTTAATCCCACAAACAAACAAACAAACAAACATTACATATATATATACACACACACACACACACATTCTCTGCTCATTTTGAGTGACATCATAACTCAAAATCTGCTGGACGAATTACCACCAAATTTGGTCACAAGACACCTACTAATCCAAGGAGTGACCATCACTCCAAAAAAATATGATTTTGTCATTTGGGAGCTGTAGTTGCTGGGATTTATAGTTCACCTACAATTAAAGAGCATTCTCAACCCCACCAACAATAGAATTGGCCTCAACATCTCACACAGAACCCGCATGACCAACAGAAAATACTGTGTTTTCTGGTGGTCTTTGGCGACCCTTCTGACACCCCCTCGTGACACCCCCCCAGGGGACCCAACATCCAGATAGAGAAATGCTGTCTTAAGGCCATCTGGTCCAACTCCCTTCACCAGGGCAAGAAAACATAATCAAAGCCCTCCTGACAAAGAGCCATCCAGCCATAGATAAAGGTAAAGGCTTTCCCCTGACATTTAGTCCAGACCTGTCCAACTTTGGGGCATGGTGCTCATCTCAACTTCTAAGCCAAAGAGCTGGCGTTGTCGATAGACACCTCCAAGGTCATATGGCCAGCATGACTGCATGGAGAGCTGTTACCTTCCCTATTGATCTACTCAAAATTGCATGTTTTAGAACTGCTACATTGGCAGATATAGATAGATAGATATGATTCACCCATACACACACATGTATATGACAGCTATAATATCATAGATTTGAAAGGAACCCCTGAAGAAGGACAATAATATGTTTCATGATCCAGAGTAGGCAAACCAGACAATCTCTACATCAACGCTGACAAAGAAACAACAAGAAGTACTGTTTACCTACAAGCATAAAGATAATACATATATTAGAAATTTTTCTTCACAAATCAGAGAACTAAGTCACATTATATATATATATATATATATATATATATATATATATACACACACACACACACACACACACACACAGAGAGAGAGAGAGAGAGAGGTCATTTGAAGGGAGCAAGAAGAGAACCTGGAAGAAAGAAGTGCAGAGATCCAAAGAAAACAGGATAAAGCAACACCAATAGGTATTTATGATACTGTGAACCACCGCCTCCTCCTGAGAAAAATGTATAACATCACAAAGGACTACCATCTCACCTGCCTCATAGGAAACCTGCTACAAAACAGGAGCTTTTTTGTTGAGTTCCAGGGCCAGAGAAGCAGATGGCGGAAACAGAAGAACAGCCTGCCTCAGGGGAGCGTGCTCGCTCCATCCATGTTTAACATCTACACAAATGACCAGCCACTGCCAGAAGGGACAGAAAGCTTCATCTATGCAGATGATTGTGCCATTACTGCTCAAGCAGGGAGCTTTGAGATGGTTGAACAGAAGCTCTCTGAAGCTTTAGGTGCTCTTACTGCCTATTACAGGGAAAACCAGCTGATCCCTAATCCATCTAAAACACAGACATGTGCCTTTCACCTTAAGAACAGACAAGCATCCCGAGCTCTGAGGATTACTTGGGAAGGAATCCCACTGGAACACTGCAGCACACTCAAATACCTGGGAGTCACTCTGGACCGTGCTCTGACCTACAAGAAGCACTGCCTGAATATCAAGCAAAAAGTGGGTGCTAGAAACAATATCATACGAAAGCTGACTGGCACAACCTGGGGATCACAACCAGACACAGTGAAGACATCTGCCCTTGTGCTATGCTACTCTGCTGCTGAGTATGCATGCCCAGTGTGGAACACATCTCACCACGCTAAAACAGTGGATGTGGCTCTTAATGACACATGCCTCATTATCACAGGGTGTCTGCGCTCTACACCACTGGAGAAATTACACGGTTTAGCTGGTATTGCACCACCTGACATCTGCCGGGAAGCAGCAACCAATAGTGAAAGGACCAAGGCAGTGACATCTCCAGCTCATCCCTTGTTTGGGTATCAGTCAGCACGTCAATGACTTAAACCTAGAAATAGTTTTCGAAGATCTACAGAGACACTCGCTGGAACACCTCAGCAAGCGAGAGTCCAAAAGTGGCAGGCTCCAACCCAGAACGTCAACCAATGGCTGATACCAAATGAGAAACTCCCCCCTGGGCACACAGAAGACTGGGCGACTTGGAAGGCACTGAACAGACTGCGCTCTGGCACCATGAGATGCAGAGCCGACCTTAAGAAATGGGGCTACAAAGTAGAATCCACAACATGCGAGTGCAGAGAAGAGCAAACCACTGACCACCTGCTGCAATGCAACCTGAGCCCTGCTACATGCACGATGGAGGACCTCCTTGCAGTAACACCAGAGGCACTCCAAGTGGCCAGCTACTGGTCAAAGGACATTTAATCAACTACCAAGTTTGCAAACTTTGTGTTTTTTTTAAATCTGTTTGTTTGTTCTGCTCTGTTAGAAATGTAATACAATGGTCTGGTTGCCCCTGACATGATAAATAAGTAAATAAATAGATATTTACAACGTAAAATAAAATATATGCAAAGTAGAGATGGCAACATCTAAAACAAAAACAGACAAAGACATGGTGGAGGCTCCTTCTTTGGAAGCTTTTAAACAGAGGCTGGATGGCCATCTGTCAGGGGTGATTTGAATGCAATATTCCTGCTTCTTGGCAGGGGGTTAGACTGGATGGCCCACAAGGTCTCTTCCAATTCTTTGATTCTTTGATTCTATGACATGGATAAGAAACAATTACTATTAACTGCGGGATCAACCAGAAGAGGATCCGTACCTGAGGAACTTACTCTGAAGGATATTATGAGAGAGATTCAAGGAATATATCAGGAAAACAAGATGCACATCAAGAGGAATTAAAAAGACTGTCAGATAAACAAGATACACACTAAGAAGAATTATAGAAAATGAGAAAAGAAAAAGACCTAGAGACCATAAAAAAAATGCACGCCTTACAACAAGAAGTAAAGGAGATGAAGAAGGAAAGATAAGAAATGGCAAGCAAGCAGGAGCAATACAGAAAAACTATAGACAAGCTTGAAGAAAGAAGTGCAAGGTTAGAATGGAAACAAGAGAAACTTGATTCCCAGGAATTGGAATATCAATTGAGATGTAGAAAGATAATAGAGGAAAGAAAGGAAGATGTAAGACAAATAGTAATAGCTTTAACAGTTAAACTAATGAAATGCCCAGGGGGTGAGATAGAGAACAATATGGATCGAGTGTATCGCATCTCAACAAATTATGCGAGAAGAAATAAAGTAGAAAGAGACGTCATTGTCCACTTCACAGAAAAAGGACCAGAGATGAAATTTTAAAACAAAACATTAACCAGACGGAGCCCCCAGTGGTGCAGTGGGTTAAAGCCCTGTGCCGGCAGGACTGAAGACCAACAGGTCGCAGGTTCGAATCCGGGGAGAGGCGGATGAGCTCCCTCTATCAGCTCCAGCTCCTCATGCGGGGACATGAGAGAAGCCTCCCACAAGGATGATAAAAACATCAAATCATCCAGGCATCCCCTGGGCAACGTCCTTGCAGACGGCCAATTCTCTCACACCAGAAGCAACTTGCAGTTTCTCAAGTCGCTCCTGACACGACAAAAAAATTAACCAGACAGTTTATAAAAGGGAGAAAGATTGCAATATTAAAGGAAATACCATCGACGACCCTGATGAAAAGGAGAAAATATTTATTCTTGACGGAAGAACTAAAAAGACACCAAATCAGATTTCGCTGGGAGAGAACAGGAGTGATGGGAAGAAAGATATTGGCTGACATCCGAAGAGAAAGCACGAGACGGCTAGTAGTGAATAAAGAATCATAGAATCATAGAGTGGGAAGAGACCTTGTGGGCCATCCAGTCTAACCCCCTGCTAAGAATGGGAAAATTGCATTCAAAGCACCCCTGACAGATGGCCATCTAGACAACTTTTTAAAAGCCTCCACCATAAGAATTTGGCTTGTTGTTGCTACGCAACCACACAATATGCTTCCCCATGTACTTCTAGCTTGAGGTGAGTAGATTGCAGAGAACGAGGGATTTCCAAAACTGAAGAAGGAAAATAAGTGAAGAGCCAATCCCATCACCCACATTGCCCTACTACTATTACTACTACTACTACTACTACCCACATTGCCCATTTTGAGAAACCTGGTCTGCAAATAACTATTCCTGCCCAGATGGGTATTAAAAGACAGCTCTCAAGTTACTTCTGTCTTGTCGAGAAGTTGTTCAGCAGCTTGGAGAAGGCACTTCCCTGAGAGCTAAATGGGGCAGTTGGGCCGGCAAGAGGCTTCAATGAAATCTTATGAAAACAAGATGATTTTCGGCTTGCATGCCTCACCTTCTCTTCTTCGGGTGCCAACAGCTGCAGGGAGGAGAAGAGAGGCTGCAAGGCAGCTCAAAGTGACAAGCCAACGCTGAGGCATTTCTGGAAACTCGGGAGAGCTCTGGTCCCCAGGTCCAAAAGGCACTCCAGCCCCACTCACTTCCAAGGAGGGTCTCGGGAATCAAGGGGGCAAGGCTTCCGTTGTGTCTCTTCTCGTTTCAGGTGCTTTTTATCACCTCCCTCTGCCTGAATCACTCTAGACAGGAAGAAAAGAGCTTGCTTCCAGTCTGACTCACCTAGTGAATAATTAAATTTTTGAAAAATAGAGGGCCCAGCCCATGTACAGTGCAAGGAGACACTTAACAGTTTCTTCTTAGCCATTCAGAGGGATGGGTCTTGGCAGAGCCGAGCAGCAAACGCCCCTGGCAGCCAGCCAAGAAGCAGTGGGATAGGTGGCAGGAGGGTTGCAAGACAGATCTTAATCTGGGTCTTCAAAAAGGTTATCAATGAGATCACAGAATCATAGAATCAAAGAGTTGGAAGAGACCTCATGGGCCATCCAATCCAACCCCCTGCCAAGAAGCAGGAATATTGCATTCAAATCACCCCTGACAGATGGCCATCCAGCCTCTGCTTAAAAGCTTCCAAAGAAGGAGCCTCCACCACACTCCGGGGCAGAGAGTTCCACTGCTGAACGGCTCTCACAGTCAGGAAGTTCTTCCTAATGTTCAGATAACCAGGAAGACTACGTGATTCAGAATTGTACCGACAAAAGTACGACAGATACGGAAAAACACCATCCAACTGATGGGAGAATACAAGAAGACTACAAATGTTCCCCCTCCACCACCCTTCCCCCCCCCATCTCCAGGTTTTTTTTTTTTGCCTCCCCCCCCCCCCTTTCTTCCCCTTCTCAACCTAACCTTAACCATAACCCAACTCCTTAGAATCATAGAGTTGGAAGAGACCTCATGGGCCATCCAGTCCAACCCCCTGCCAAGAAGCAGGAATATTGCATTCAAAGCACCCCTGACAGATGGCCATCCAGCCCCTGATTTGGATCCCTTGTATTGCCCGTTGTGTGTTGTCAGAAGATCTGGATGTCTAGGATGGAAGCTGTGAGAAAGTTGGAGTGGGGTGAACCAAAACTCCCTAGGCTACCAGGATGCACCTCGTTCTGCCTCTGAATTTTGGCTATCACCCTGGTGATGAGGGGAAACAGAATCATAGAATCAAAGAGTTGGAAGAGACCTCATGGGCCATCCAGTCCAACCCCCTGCCAAGAAGCAGGAATATTGCATTCAAATCACCCCTGACAGATGTCCATCCAGCCTCTGTTTAAAAGCCGCCAAAGAAGGAGCCTCCACCACACTCCGGGGCAGAGAGTTCCACTGCTGAACGGCTCTCACAGTCAGGAAGTTCTTCCTCATGTTCAGATGGAATCTCCTCTCTTGTAGTTTGAAGCCATTGTTCCGTGTCCTAGTCTCCAGGACAGCAGAAAACAAACTTGCTCCTGCCTCCCTATGACTTGCTCTCACATATTTATACATTGGCTTTCATATCTCCTCTCAGCCTTCTCTTCTTCGGGCTAACATGCCCAGCTCCTTAAGCCGCTCCTCATAGGGCTTGTTCTCCAGACCCTTGATCATGTTAGTCGCCCTCCTCTGGACACATTCCAGCTTGTCAATATCTCTCTTCAACTGTGGTGCCCAGAATTGGACAGTATTCCAGGTGTGGTCTAACCAAGGCAGAATAGAGGGGTAGCATTACTTCCCTGGATCTAGACACTATGCTCCTATTGATGCAGGCCAAAATCCCATTGGCTTTTTTTGCTGCCACATCACATGGTTGACTCGTGTTTAACTTGTTGTCCACGAGGACTCCAAGATCTTTTTCACACTTACTGCTCTTGAGCCAGGTGTCCCCCACTATGTATCTTTGTATTTTGTTTTTTCTAAGTGGAGTATCTTGCATTTGTCACTGCTGAACTTCATTTTGTTAGTTTTGGCCCATCTCTCTAATCTGTCAAGATCATTTTGAATTCTGCTCCTGTCTTCTGGAGTATTGGCTATCCCTCCCAATTTGGTGTCGTCTGCAAACTTGATGATCCTGCGTTCTAGCCCTTCATCTAAGTCATTAATAAAGATGTTGAACAGGACCGGGCCCAGGACGGAACCCTGCTTATGGCACTCCATTGGTGAGAATCACCCTCTGGGTTCGACAGCATAAAACAACGTAAAACAACATAACAATAATAGCTAGCAACAACAATAACAGCAGACTAATTTTGGAGTGGGGGAGGAAGGACCACTACATGAACTAGTTAAAGGATAAGTGGTTTAGTAAGGTGGATAATAATGTATAACGGCATAGGAAATATCGTGGAAACAGAGTAAATTAACAGGATCACTTAATATAGTATAGGACAACCTAGTTAAAGGTCGCAAGTTCAAATCTGCGAAGCGGTGTGAGCTTCCGCTGTCAGACTCAGCTTCTGCCAACCTAGCAGTTCAAAAACATGCAAATGTGAGTAGATCAATAGGTACCGCTCCAGCGGGAAGATAACAGCGCTCCATGCAGTCATGCTGGCCACATGACCTTGGAGGTGTCTACGGACAACGCTGGCTCTTCAGCTTGGAAATGGAGATGAGCACCACACCTCAGAGTCAAACACGACTGGACTTAACGTCCGGGGAAAACCTTTACCTACTTTTGGGCAGCAGTTCTCAAAGTGTGCTCCATGGAGCCCTTGCAGTTCTACAAAGCATACTGAGGGGCTCTGCACTTCCCTTCTCCTCCTCCTTTCCTCTCCTCCAAGCTTTCCCTTATGTTTTCAGCTCCTTCCCCTCTCTTGCCACTAAAAGCCTTTTTCCCACCTTCCTTTCCCCATATAGCCTCCTCTTTTTCTCCTCATCCTTCGCTCCAAAATACTTTTTTCTTCACCTTCCTTACTGCCCACATTCTTTCCTTCTCGCATTCCTTGCTTCCAAAACCCTTTCCCTCTTCCACCACTCTGACAGTGCTTTTCCTGCCTGGCTGAAGGGAGTTGAACTGGATGGCCCTGGGATTTCTATTATTATTGTTGTTGTTGTTGTTGTTGTTATTATTATTATTATTATTATTATTATTATTATTATTTGAAACATAACAAGATGAGTCCACAGCAGACACTCTGCTGGCTGTTGAATTGGATCACACGTCGGACACTTCCCAAGTGTCTAGGACTGTGTGATGTATCGGCGAATAATGTGTGCAGATTCCAGTAAGGTGGCCTTCTGCAGCTGGCAGATGGTAATTTTGTCAGCGCCGATTGTGTTTAAGTGCAGGCCAAGGTCTTTAGGCACTGCACCCAGTGTGTAGGAGCCCCCGGTGGCGCAGTGGGTTAAAGCCTGTGCTGGCAGGACTGAAGACTGACAGGTCGCAGGTTCAAATCCTGAGAGAGGCGGATGAGCTCCCTCTATCGGCTCCAGCTCCTCATGCGGGGACATGAGAAAAGCCTCCCACAAGGCTGATAAAACATCAGAAATCATCCGGGCGTCCCCTAGGCAACGTCCTTGCAGACGGCCAATTCTCTCACAACAGGAGCGGTTGCTCCTGACACGACAAAAAAAAAACTGCACCCAGTGTGCCCATCACCACTGGGACCACCTTTACTGATTTGTGCCAGAGTCTTTCCAGTTTAATCTTTAAATCCTCATATCGTGTCAGCTTTTACAGTTGTTTCTCGTTAATTATTATTATTATTATTAGTATTATTATTAGTAGTATTATTATTATTTGAAACACAACAAGATGAGTACACAGCAAACAAGATCACTCTGCAGGTTGTTGAATTGGATCACACGTCGGACACTTCCCAAGTGTCTAGGACTGTGTGATGTATCAGCAAATGATGCGTGCAGATCCCAGTAAGGTAACCTTCTGCAGCTGGCAGATGGTAATTTTGTCAGCGCCAATTGTGTTTAAGTGCAGGCCAAGGTCTTTAGGCACTGCACACAGTGGAAACAACCCTGTTTATGACATGGGAAGTGGGGAGGGTAATAACCAGTGAAATGGGGGAAATGGTTTTCCTCATTCAGCCCCCTCCCCCTGTAAAATTGACTATTTCTCTAGAGCCCTCTAATGGCTTCTGCCCAGATAATGGAACAGTACCAAAATTTGAGAACCCCTGCTTTTTTTGGGGGGCGGGGGGGGGGGTTGAATATGGGGAAAATACTATAGAAGAATGTTCATTTTCTCCTAAGGTGGAGAGAAGACCACTATAATTATTTGATTTTCCACATGAGGATGAAATGCTCAAGGATTTATGCCCCACACTCTTCATTATTTTATTAGGGACTCCTTCCTATGCCATTTAGTTGATGGAAATGCATATGGGGGGTTGTGTATAGAACCATGCTTTTTTATCCATTTCTCTTGATTTCTAAACTCACTCAAAGTTGATATTTTTATAAAGAATTTCTCTGCTCGTAGCTTGGTGATGCTGATTCTAAACTGTAATTTTAGGTAATTAATGCTCAGGTGTTTTCCATAATCTCTTGAATTGTCTGACAGCTTCCACAGCTTTAAGATGCCGCTGCTGATTCAGACAGGGTAATCTTCTGTGGTTGCAGATTGCCGAGGGGATCAGAACAGCCATTGCTACAACACTGTAAGATGAGATCACCATGCCTTGGTTTGCCTTGGTTTGCTTCATCAGGTGCTTCTTTTCTGGCTGAGTAGTAGAATGCCATGGCAACACTAGAAAATAGAAGGTACAGTCAACTTTTCATATTTGTGGGCAAATTTGATTAATATTTTTTCATTAGAAATCAAAAGGCTCTAGGTCCAACAGAGTTGACCATAAAGTCTTTTTGGAGAACCTAGAACAGGAGTCCCTAAACTAATGCCCGTGGGCCAGATGCAACCCTCCAAGGTTTTTTACCTGACCCTTACCCTAAACTTTAGACCAGGGGTTCTCAATCTTTTTAAACAGGGGGCCAGTTCACTGTCCCTCAGACCATTGGAGGGCCAGACTATAGTTTTTAAAAAAAATATGATCAAATTTCTATGCACACTTTACATATCTTATTTTGCTACTGTTATGAATCGTAATGTAAATATCTGATATGCAGGATGTATTTTCATTGTTCCAATTTACTTACTACTTAGGCGATCCCTCGTTGGACGAGTAAGATGGTCTTCCATTATGGATTTCTCTGTGGGTCCGTATGTGGCTGTGGAGCCCTATTCTTGCTCTGCATCTTCTTCCGCAGTGAGGGCATTGGTTTCCAGGTGGAAGGCGGTCCCGGTCGGGGTTGGCTTGACGCGCCTTCCTCCTGGCACGTTTCTCTCTTTCACCCTCCACTCGTGCCTCCTCAAATTCTGCAGCACTGCTGGTCACAGCTGTCCTCCAGCTGGAGCGCTCAAGGGCCAGGGCTTCCCAGTTCTCAGTGTCTATGCCAGAGTTTTTAAGGTTGGCTTTGAGCCCATCTTTAAATCTCTTTTCCTGTCCACCAACGTTTCGTTTTCCGTTCTTAAGTTCGGAGTAGAGCAACTGCTTTGGGAGACGGTTGTCAGGCATCCGGACAACGTGGCCGGCCCAGCGGAGTTGATGTTGGAGGACCATCGCTTCAATGCTGGTGGTCTTTGCTTCTTCCAGCACACTGTTCCAAACTGAACATAACGCATAGTGATTAATCACAAAAACAATATGTAATAATACATTGTGAAAGATTTATTTCTAATTACAAATAAATGAAATGTTAACTTCAAGCATGTCACAGCATGGGTAACAGTCTTAATATAACAGCAGGGTACCCATGAATATGTTTACTGATCAGCCTATCAGCCGAACTCCCATCAGCAACAGAAAATACTGGAGAGGCTTGGGGAAAATAGACCTTGGCATTTGGGAGTTGCTGGGAGGCCAACCAAGAGCATCTGAACTCCAACAATGAAATTGTACCAAACTTGGTATACAGATTTCCCATGACCAACAATAAATACTGGGAAAGCTTAGGGAAAATAAACCTTGGCATTTGGGAGTTACTGGGGTTTATAGTTTACCTGCCATTGAAGATCATTCTGGAGGGGTCCAAGCCTGGATCCGGGGGGAGGACTCTCACCCGGCCTGGCAAGCAGCGGAAGCTGCACTGTGTGGCTTGGCCTTGCGCAAAGCTCCTTGTCTGGCTCGCACCGTCCATCGGGTTGGCAGGCAGTGAAAGTGGCAAGGGACTTTGTGCAATGCCAGGCCGCGCAGTGCAGCCTCCCTCGCCTGGCATCCATGAGTTGCAGTGCAGGTAAGCTGCACCGCACAGCCTGTTCTCACGCAAAGCCCCTCGCTGCTTTCATTGCTTGCCAGGTCTGACGGGCCAAGCAAGCCAGGTGAGGGGATTCACACATCAAACTGCATGGGCCTGGTGTTGCGCGAATCCCCTCACCTGGCTTGCACCGCCTGTCGGGCCTGGCAAGCAGTGAAAGCAGCTAGGGGCTTTGTGTGAGAATAGGCCCCACGGTGCAGCTCCCCTCACCTGCCTTGCGCTGCCTGTCGGGCCCATGAGTGGTGCAAGCCTGTGTTCTCACCAGATCCAGGTTCGGACCCCTCCATAATGATCTGCAATGGCAGGTAAACTATAAATCCCAGTAACTCCCAAATCCCACTAACTCCCAAAGAAGCCCCTCGCTGCTTTCCAGGCCCAACAGGCACTGAGAAGGAGGCCTCCTTCTCAGCGGGCCAGATAAATGCCCTCTGCAGGCCGCATGTGGCCCGCGGGCCATAGTTTGAGGACCCCTGCTTTAGACTTATGGTTGCCCTAAGTCTGAAACAACTTGAAGGCACACAACAACAAGAACCCCTTTTTGCACTACAAATAAGATAAATGCACTGTGCATTAGAATTAGTTCATGTTAGGGGCCTGGAATTATTGCCTGACCCCCCAACATTCTGAGGGACTGTGAACTGGCCTTCATCTTAGATAGTTTGAGGATGCTGTATCCTTGAAAATAGAAATCCAAGGAGATAGCTCTTGTAGTTTTTTTTAATGTTGTTCATAAAAACTTTTTAAAATTCCCAAACTTCAGTGAATGTGTGAAGTGTTCTGAAACTTGGAAGAGTAACAGTGGTAAATGTGTTCTACTATTGTAGGAAGTTTCATCCTGATAGCTCTAAAAATGAGGGAGAAAGGAGGCCTGGAAGCTTTCCCGTTTGGACAATTACATAATGAAAAAGTAACGAAAAATTTGTTATATCATTATAGTTTCAATACGGACCCCTTATGATACTTTAGAAACACTTTAGAAGTGATTCATCACCCTCACTTAATTTAATAATGAGTATTAAAGCATTTTTTTCATTGATTGCACAGGCCTAGGAAGCAGCGCCTGATCACTGCACAGTATTGATAGAAGAAACCCACAAGCTGTCAGAATCTGACTCAGCCAAAGTTTTGCGGTATAGAATATGTCTTGACCACATACCTAAAATCATAATTGTAGGGGCCAGTACAATTACCTAATGTAGATTTTGAACAGTGCTTTCTAGGCTTGGGTAACCACGGAAGAATTTGGTTCTAAACTCGTTTTGTTTTTAGGGGGCCCTTGCGTTTCGTTTTTTTTTAAGAATTCCGAAATTTTCCTTTTAAAAATTTCAAAATATACGAAATTTCGTAAAATTACGAATCGATTCGTTAATGGCGGACACGATTGCGCAATATGCTAAAAAAACCTCCAAATGGGACAGGGGGAACTTTTGAAGCTTCCCTCTCCCTCTGTTGTTGACTGTTGGTGTGATAAAACAAACAACAACTATAAAACTTGCACCAGACATGCGAAAATAATTATGAAATAATTACGAAATAATTACGAAATAATTACGAAATAATTACGAAATAAATTGGAAAAATTGTTTCGATTTTTCATTACTCCTCACACTATTCCTGCATGGCTCAATATTGGATTGTAAGCTAATTTTAATACGAATTAATAACGAATTACGAAATTAACGAACGAAACCGCCCAAGCCTAGTGCTTTCCTTAAAAACATGTCTTTCAGTTAAAGGGTAGATTTTAATTTTCATTCAATAATTACCATAGCATGTATGAAAATGTAGGATTATTCTGGCCGAAGTCTGCATCTGCACTAATCTTTGCGCCTAGAAATACAAAGTCTGTCACTGCCTCCATGTTTTCTCCCTCTATTTGCCAGTCCAGATGCCATAATCTTGGGTTTTTTATGTTTAACTGCAACCCAGTTTATGCACTCAGTTCTTGTGGGTTTTTTCGGGCTATATGGCCATGTTCTAGAGGCATTTCTCCTGATGTTTCGCCTGCCTCTATGGCAGGCTTCCTCAGAGGTCTGCTGGAGCTGGGAAAAAAGGGGTTTATATATCTGTGGACTGACCAGGGTGAGACAAAGGCACACAACATACAAACAATCTACAAACCCACCAAGAAAATCCAACAAATGCTACGTTCAGCAAAGGACAAGAGGGATCCTCTCACCTCTGCAGGAGTCTACCGTATACCATGCAGCTGTGGACAAGTCTACATAGGGACCACCAAACGCAGCGCCCAAACAATAATCCAGGAACATGAAAGGCACTGCAGACTACTCCAACCAGAGAAATCAGCCATAGCAGAGCACCTGATGAACCAACCTGGACACAGCATTTTATTTGAGAACACAAAAATGCTGGACCACTCTCACAACCACCATGTCAGACTACA